>NC_081570.1:101771209-101811367 GCF_022355385.1 Mustela nigripes | reverse complement strand
CTAGCTGAAGCAGTCTCAGCTTGCTACTTCTCCGCCATCTTGACTCCTCCCTGTAATCATGTTTTTGATAAAGTCCCTGTGTCCTGGAGCATCAATGATGGTCACATAATACTTGCTAGTCTCAAATTTCCACAGGGAGATATCAATGGTGATACCACGTTCACGTACAGCTTTCAGTTTATCCAAGACCCAAGCATACTTGAAAGAGCCTTTTCCCATCTCTGCAGCCTCCTTCTCGAATTTTTCGATAGTTTTTTGTCGATCCCACCACATTTGTAGATCAGATGACCAGTAGTGGTAGACTTGCCCAAATCTACATGTCCAATGACAACAATGTTGATATGAGTCTTTTCCTTCCCCATTCTGGTTTAGGTTGAGCTGTGGTTTTCACGACACCTGTGTTCTGGCGGCAAACCCATTGCGAAAAGAGCACGTTTACAGCCCCTTAATTAATACATGACTAGGAGAATGTCCTGCCCATGTTAGATGAGTTGCTCATCAGAACACCACTTGAAAAAAAATCTCAGCAAATGTCCATTTAAAATAAGTTATCTGTGTCTCCACCTGTTCATCCTTCCTTCAGTGGACACACCCTGAGATGAACCCCCAATAAGTCATGCTCCTACACAGTCCTTAACTCTTGAATGTAGGTAGAACCTGTGATTTGCTTTTATCCAACAGAATGTGGCAAAGGTGATAAGCAGGTCACTCCCCTGACTACATTATTATTTTTTTTTCCATTTTGTTTTATTTTATTTCTTTTCAGTGTTCCAGCATTCTGCTCCATGGACTATGTGCCCTCCTTAATACCCACCACCAGGCTCATCCAATCCCCCACATCCCCCTCTCCCAAAACCTCAGTTTGTTTCTCAGAGTCCACAGTCTCTCATGGTTTGTCCCCCTCCAATTTCCCCCAACTCACTTGTCTTCTTCATCTCCCTATGACCTCTGTGTTATTCCTTATGCTCCACAAGTAAGTGAAACCATATGATAATTGACTCTCTCAGCTTGACTTATTTCACTCAGCATAATCTCTTCTAGTCCCCTCCATGTTGATTCAAAAGATGGGTATTCATCCTTTCTGATGGAGGCATAATACGCCACTGTATATATTATATAAGACTCCATCTTTTCAAACTAGAGAATGATTTTTCTGCTGACCTTGAAGAAATAAGCTGCCATGTTGTGTGAATCTGTGACTGGGACTGTGGCAAGGAACTGAAGGTAGTTTCAAGGAACTGAAAGCAAGGAGCTGGCTGACAACTAGCAAGAAAACAGGGACCTCAGTCTTACAGCCATAGCAACTGTATTCTTCCAACAACTCTGTGAGTTTAAAAGAGAACTCCAAGGTATGGAAAGGAATCAACACCTCCGTTGAAGGCTTGTGAGACCTTGACAAGAAGAAACAGCTAACTCATGCATGGATTCCCAACTCAAAAACCGTGAGATAATACATGTTTGTTTTAAGCTGTTACTTCTGTGGTAATTTGTTATGCAAAGTAGAAAACGAATACTCTTCTCTCTTGGCTTGGTCTAATCCCTTCACTTAATTCTTTTGATACCCTCTTCTCTTACTCTATCTAGAAAGTTGTTTCATTAATTATCCTTTAAGTTTCCCTTATATTTGAGCTTGCCTTCTGAATTGGGGAAATTCTCCCACAATATAAATATTCTCACCTTTCACCAATCTATTAAAATTTTTTCTTCTTAAGTGTATATCTGAAAAACAAAAAACTTTTCTTGAACATCTTTTCTCCTTTTGAGAGGAAGCTTGCACAGTATTTCTCTTCTTGCTTGAATGTTGCACAATTCAAAAGATGAATCTCTGTCTTCCACTCTCCCATCTTCCATCATTCCTCAATCCACTGAAGTCTAGCTTCTATTCTCACTACTCCTCATAGGAAAATGAACTCCAGACACATTTATCATACTGTCTATTGGTTAACTCTTAGATGACTCTTACATGTCTTCAACTAAAATCACCAAAATGAACTCACTATCTTCATACTCTGTATTATTTATGGCATAGTAGGTGTTTTCATGATATAGATGTAGTGGCCTGAAACAACAAACACGTCTTATCTCATAGTTTCTGTGGGTCAGGAATACAGGCAAAGCTTAACTGGTTGACTTACAATCTCTGAAAAAGTTGAAATCAAGGTGTCAGCCAGGGCTGTAGTCATCTCTTGACTGTGGAAGGATCCACTTGTAAGCTCACTACTTTTGGTACGTAACATAAAATTTATGTGCAGTCTCATTCATGTGAATTGAGACCCCCAGGTCCTCACTAGTTACTGTTTAGAACTGTTTAGAACATTAGTTCCTTGCCATATAGGCCTCTCCAGTGGACTACTCACAATATGGCCACTGGTTTTGCTCAGAATGAGGACCTTGAGAAAGAGTGAGAGAGTGAGAGCAAAAGGGCACAAGTAAAAGAGAACAAGCAAGACAGATGTCACAACCTTTGCCTAATCTTGAAAGTGATAACCCATCACTTGTCATTGAAAGGTCCACACCTAAGTCCCTTACTCTGGAAATGGCAATCTTTGGAAGCCATTATAGAGGATGCCTACCACATACCCAAATTATCTTTCTTGTCTGCATCTCTGTGTATGGAAGCACAGTTATATCATCTGAGCCTCTAGAACCTTGAGAATAATCCTTGCCTAATACTATCTGATATCTTAATAAAAATAATTTATATCTTCATACTTTTTTTAAATTATTCATTTTCTTAATTCTCATTTCTTATTTCTCATTTCTCTGTTAATAATATCAGCTATCTCTGTGGTGTGTGTATGTGTGTGTGCATACATGCACATGTGCTTACTGTTATGCTATCAGGGTGTGAGGACTATTAGGATAGGGGCTTAAGTGTGTCCTCTTTACTGATCTTTTCCTAGTTCCTAGTCCAGTATCTAAGATGTAGTAGGCATTAAAAAATATTGTTAAGTAAATGAAGGTTTGAGTTCCAGTTTTCACACGTTAGTTTTTAATCCTCAAAAGCCTATGAAATAGGTGTTTTCACCATTTTATAGATGAGGAACTGAGGTGTGGAAGTGAAATAATTTGCATGAGTTATGCAGAGCGTAAGAACCATATGTAACATTTTAGAGGGCTTTATAAATTGTAAAACACTCTACAGATATAACTTGCTATCATTATTATCTTTTGTTCTTGTTTTAAGATCCTTCATCTTCCCAGCCTTCTCCCTGTTCACTAATGCTTCATATAGAGACAGGAGGAAGCAGAATTCCAAGAAAAGAAGGGAAAGTAATAATATTAAATGGCTGCCAAGGGATCTGGACAATGGATTCAACAGGCTAAATCTGTCCAGCCCACCAGGGTGGCCATTCCCTCACTGGGATCCTGGGCCCACCACATGCTACTTTACAGCATGAGACAAGCGATGACACAATTTAGTGTTGGTGTTCTGCCTCATCGAAGAGATGGCATTGTCATTATTCATTTTGGAGAACAGCCTATAGTGCAGAAAGAAATTATGTCAGACAGAACAGGAGAGTCTTTTCAACATAGCATTCCATCCTAAGGGAGAGAACGAGAAAAAAAACAGAGCAAGTGGGCAGTACCAACTTTGGACTCGATCCGTCAAAAGCACTGCTCAAGTTGATCTTGAACTGTCATCTTCCACCCTGTGAAGAAGTAATCAGAAAGTGATACTTTATATTATTTCAATGATTTCTAATTTGTAGACCTTTTTTCTACATATTTTACCTCATAATCTCCATAATCATGAAGAAGGCAGAGTAGCTATAATTTCCCTTTTACAGATTAGGATTCTGAGACTTTTCAAATTTGAGATTTATTCAGAGTTCTGGTTAATATGAAGTCAAATCTATGCAGTGTCTCTTTCCAGATAGTTTTGTATATATTATTTTATGAGCTGCTCACAATAAAACTTTCAGGCATCATTTTTATCCCCTTTTTATAGACATGAGAGTTAGAGCCTAAAGAAATAAAAGGTGTCTTGCCTAAGGTCGTGCTGGTAGTATATGGTAGAGCTAAGTTTGGAACTCAAGTTTTTAAGTTCTCTATTCCCAGCCTTCTTTCCAGTAAGCAAATGCTATACTTAGAGAGAGTAAGCTTGAAGTCCTAAGTTTGGTGACCTAAAAGAGTGGAGAAGGAAAAAGAAAATGAAGACTCAGGGAGGAATAGAGAGAAGGAAATAGTATGAGGAAGAGAGAGATGAATGTATCATTTAGGACTGCATTGGGATTCCCAAAAGAAATTCTGTATTTTGCATTTAAGTTCTCAAGAGGGGATAGGATGATACCTCCAGTTAAAGGTTGGAGGAAGTCAATTGTGTTCTATGGTTCAGGGCCCTGAGTGGTAAACCCTGAGGAATCTCAGCCTCATAAGTGTTCCCATGGATCACAAGACCTTGAGAACAATTATACCAAGGAATCCCTGAAATTTACAAGATAACTTGTATGGTGGGTTGATTGTCCACATAGCCAAAGAAGGTAAAGGAATGGGCAATTACAGTTTATAGTGCCTATGTTTACCAAGTTATTTAGAGTCTGTCCTTACACCATCCCCTCAACTTCTTTCTTTTATTTAAGACTAGAACAAGAAAAGCCTGAAAGGAGAGACTATTTTGTTTTCAGACATCTTAAACCCCAGGGAAGACCAAGAGAACTTGTTCAAACTCCTAAGGCCCTGAAATATAAGCATGAAAATAAAGCAGCAGGTCTAAATATAATCCTGTGCTTGGAGCTAAGCAAAAGCCACAGTGAAAGCTTTTATGGTCAAATCCCTTGGCGCACTACAGCTCAAAAACATCTCAGTGGGTAATTCTAAATTCTCAAAAAATATTTGCTGTAGGCTAAAAAACAAGTCTGAGAAGTTATCGCTTGAACATGTAATGATGGAAGAATATTTAAACTACTTACCCCCTGTAATTAAACCTTCAACTAGCTCAGCTTTTCTCACTAAGGGACCCCCAAAGCCTCTGCCTTTGCTTTATTTCACTGTCACGGTTCCTGGGAATGAAGGAGGAGGAAATTGAGATATGGAGCTATTGAACTGCTAGGCCACACACCAAGTCCACAGGAGAGCCAAGGTTTGAACTCCCCTCCCCAACTCACACTCCCAGGCACACCCTTATGCAGAGCTCAGCTTTATCCACCCAGAAGGGGAAATTTAAACTCAGCATTTCCTTGAACATCTCTCTTAAGCCACCATTTTATTTACAATGCCTTTTGCTTTTCTGGAAAATTATCGACCAGTAAAAGTTTTATCCATTTCCTGACCATCAGTATCATGCTAGGTGTTGGAGTATGTTATGGGCTGAGTTTTGTACCCTGACTCCAAATCCATACATTGAAGTTCTAACTCCCAGTATCTAAGAATGTGACTACATTGAAATAGGGTTCTTAAGAGGTAATTGAGTGAAAATTAGGTCATTAGGTTTGGTCTAATGAAAAGAGATACAGACATGTGGAGAGGGAAGACAATGTAAAGATAAAGGGAAAAGACAGCCATCTACAAGCCAGGAGAGAAGCCACAGACGAAACCAGCCCTGTTAATATCTTGATCTCAGACTTCAGACCTCCAAAAATGTGAGAAAATAAATTTCTTCATTAAGCCACCCAGTATCTGGTACATTTTAATGGTAGTCTTAGGAGATTAATGTAAGGGGTGAGATATTAAAGTCTTAGTAGGAAATGTACAAGGAAAGGAAGCATTGTTCAGATAACCCAGATCAAGTGGAAATGTAATTTTTCATTGTTATTTAAACCCAAAGTTACTCTTAGGGGAATGAAAGGTTTGGCTTAATGTGTGAAGAACTGTTCCCTTAATCAACATTTTAATTTTTGTATTATAAGATAAGAAACTTTTACATAGATTTAAAGAAAAAAAAGTCACAAAGGTGGTACTGATGCTTGAATATTAAGAAGGATATTTAGATGGGTCCTATGGTATTTTATCATATGGTATTTTAATTACATATTACATTAGTAAGTTCTTAGGTTTGTATTGAAAAGATAATAAAACACAGTAGTTAAAAGTTTGAACTCTAAAGATAAATAAACCTAATAATAACCTAATAATAATAATAACCTAATAATAAAACACAGTAGTTAAAAGCTTGAACTCTAAAGATAAATAAACCTAAAGATAAATTAATTCCCGGGGCGCCTGGGTGGCTCAGTGGGTTAAGCTGCTGCCTTCGGCTCGGGTCATGATCTCAGGTCCTGGGATCGAGCCCCACATCGGGCTCTCTGCTCTGCGGGGAGCCTGCTTCCTCCTCTCTGCCAGCCTCTGTGCCTACTTGTGATCTCTGTCTGTCAAATAAATAAATAAAATCTTTAAAAAAAAAAAAAAAAAAAAAAGATAAATTAATTCCTGCTGTATATTCTTGGTAAATTTTTCAAATTCCATTTCCTCATCTATAAATGGAGATAAATAGGTACTATATTATGGGGAGTATGTAGGAAGCACTTAACAAGGTATCTGGAGGGTAGTATCATTCGATGAGTATTAGTATTTTTAAGCTTCCATTGATAGCAGTTGGTACCTATGTCAGTAAAGGAATAAATTCTTTTGTACTTGCTACCCATACTTTATGTTTCTGGGATAGGAAAAAATGGCCCCAAATAGATGGAAGAGTTCTATGGAAGAGCAGTATTATTTGGTAGCCACTTTATCAGTAGGGCCACGGTGGTAGGGCAAAGTGGTGTGTATGTGTGTGTGTGTGTGTGTGTGTGTGTGTGTGTGTGTGTGTGTGTTTGTATTTGTATTGGGGATAGGGGCCATGCAGTGATCATGGATGAATAGTATGCACATAAATCTAATAGCTTTTTAGCACAGTGCCTGTCAGCATTCCTGCTTTCACTTTTGCTGGCTGCTTCCTTAAGTCACAACCTGGTAATAAGAGGTGATAAAGGTGAGGTAATAAGAGGATCCTAAAATTTCCATGATAATTGTCCTAATTGATCATGTTCTAAGAAAGGCTTGGTAAATCTGTTCACAAAGCCATTTCTAACATTTAAAGCCCAAATACCAGCACCTTAGTGTCCTACCTAAATAAGAGTTGGCTTTTTAACTCACCAAACAGCTTCATGTTTATTTAGATGGCAAATGAGGGGCAGTCCAGGCCCAGAGCCCAGATTTTTTAATTTACTTTTAATTTATTTTTAAATTTATTTTCTATTATTTTTTTTTTTAATTTTTTATTTTTTATAAACATATATTTTTATCCCCAGGGGTACAGGTCTGTGAATCACCAGGTTTACACACTTTACAGCACTCACCCAAGCACATACCCTCCCCAATGTCCATAATCCCACCCCCCTTCTCGCAAACCCCCTCCCCCTAAAAACCCTCAGTTTGTTTTGTGAGATTAAGAGTCACTTATGGTTTGTCTCCCTCCCAATACCATCTCGTTTCATTTATTCTTCTTCTACCCACTTAAGCCCCCATGTTGCATCACCACTTGCTCATATCAGGGAGATCATATGATAGTTGTCTTTCTCTGCTTGACTTATTTCGCTAAGCATGATACGCTCTAGTTCCATCCATGTTGTCACAAATGGCAAGATTTCATTTCTTTTGATGGCTGCATAGTATTCCATTGTGTATATATACCACCTCTTCTTTATCCATTCATCTGTTGATGGACATGTAGGTTCTGTCCATAGTTTGGCTATTGTGGACATTGCTGCTATATGGCCAACAGACACATGAAAAAGTGCTCCATATCACTCGGCATCAGGGAAATACAAATCAAAACCACAATGAGATATCACCTCACACCAGTCAGAATGGCTAAAATCAACAAGTCAGGAAATGACAGATGCTAGCGAGGATGTGGAGAAAGGGGAACCCTACTACACTGTTGGTGGGAATGCAAGCTGGTGCAACCACTCTGGAAAACTGCATGGAGGTTCCTCAAAATGTTGAAAATAGAACTGCCCTATGACCCAGCAATTGCACTACTGGGTATTTACCCTAAAGATACAAACGTAGTGATCTGAAGGGGCACGTGCACCTGAATGTTTATTTTCTATTTTATTTATAAATTTAAATTAAATTAGCCGTCTTATAGTACATCACTAGTTTCAGATATAGTGTTCAAAAATTTATTAGTTGTGAATAACACCCAGTGCAGATTGTTTTACTTGGTGTATAACCCTGGGGTGGTAGATCACCAGTGTTGGAAAGTGGATTGTTGAGGAAGTAAGGAGAAGCTTCTGGATAAATACTCAAAAAAGGATGAGGACAGGACTAACAACTAAAAAACATATACTTTTTAAAAAGTTATTTTAAAATTGAAGTATAATTAACATATAATATTACATTACTTTCAGGTTACAATATGTGATTTGACATTTATATACATTGCAAAATACTCCTTGATAAGTGTAGCTACCATCTCTCACCATACAATATTATTACAATATTATTGACTCTATTCCTTATACTCTACTTCTCATCTCTGTGACTTACTTATTTTATATCTGGACGTTTGTACCTCTTAATCTCCATTATTAGAAAAATCTCCTTTCTCTATACTTTTAGCACTTGCCTTAGGCTGGCCTTCTTAAAATGGGTGGATATTCAAGTTGTGAATTTAGAGGTAGAAGGGTCAGAGAAATGGATTGCCAAGTGTATGAAAACTTTTACATAATTAAGTCTTGCTCATACTTTCTTCCTTGTCTACATTTGTTCGCAACTAATCTTACAGTAATTCCACACTCATCTTTCCCTCCTACCCTCTTGCCTTCCCTTTCCCTCCCTTCTCTCTCTTCCAGTAAATCATTCAAATAAAAAAATCTCATCCTTTAACTCTAATTCTTCTCTTGTTCAATAAGTCTTAAGATTTCGGTAGTCTGTCTCTAAATCTCTAATATAGATATTGACTCTATCAAGGTCACTTCAACCAGTGACCTTGGCACTGAATTTTTCATCCCCTAAAACTCATATTTAATTATAATACTCCTCCTCAAAATATTTGATGAGCCCTCAACACCTAGCAAATACAATATGACCTCTTTGTATTGGCCTCTAATGTACAAAATCTTGTTCTCGGTTGACCTTTCCAATGTCAAGCAACTACTACAAGGGGTTCCACATTCCTGAATTCACCTAAGTAGCTTTGTGCTTCCATGTTTGTCCATGTTATTCCTAGTACCCATAATGCCCTTTTTGTCTTGTTATGTTTCTCCATCTTCTTAAAATGAGAAACCATCACTCAAAATGGTGGTGAAACAAACCAACAAATAAAAATCCACAATGCTGAATTTATTGCTTATTTAAGTACAAGAGATACATTTTTCAGTTGTAGTTTCTCTAAGCCAGAAAGACTGTTCGTCATGTATTAGGATTCTTAGAACTTAGAGTTCAGAGAGATGATGGACATTCAGAGTTGTAAATAAGTTAGTATCAACAGTTGAAGTGTGATTATTTGGGGAGGGGGGACCATTATTGATTGTATGCTCTCAGAAGCAATGATTGGAATTAACCCATTCCTGATCAGCTGACCTTCAGAAGCTAGTAGTTTTCAATAATTGGTTGTCCTGCAGAAGTGTGTTAATAAAGACAGGTAGACTTTGATTTGAGTAAATACATTTAAAAACAATTCTGAGATGGGATCAGGAGGGAGAAAAACCATTAGAGATTTTTTTTTAATTTATATTTTATTTATTTTCAGCATAACAGTATTCATTATTTTTTTAATTTTTTTTTAATTTTTAATTTTTTATAAACATATATTTTTATCCCCAGGGGTACAGGTCTGTGAATCGCCAGGATTACATACTTCACAGCACTCACCCAAGCACATACCCTCCCCAATGTCCATAATCCTACCCCCTTCTCCCAAACCCCCTCCCCCCAGCAACCTTCAGTTTGTTTTGTGAGATTAAGAGTCACTTATGGTTTGTCTCCCTCCCAATACCATCTTGTTTCATTGATTCTTCTCCTACCCACTTAAGCCCCCATGTTGCATCACCACTTCCTCATATCAGGGAGATCATATGATAGTTGTCTTTCTCTGCTTGACTTATTTCGCTAAGCATGATACGCTCTAGTTCCATCCATGTTGTCACAAATGGCAAGATTTCATTTCTTTTAATGGCTGCATAGTATTCCATTGTGTATATATACCACATCTTCTTGATCCATTCATCTGTTGATGGACATCTAGGTTCTTTCCATAGTTTGGCTATTGTGGACATTGCTGCTATAAACATTCGGGTGCACGTGCCCCTTTGGATCACTACGTTTGTATCTTTAGGGTAAATACCCAGTAGTGCAATTGCTGGGTCATAGGGTAGTTCTATTTTCAACATTTTGAGGAACTTTCATGCTGGTTTCCAGATTGGTTGTACCAGCTTGCATTCCCACCAACAGTGTAGTAGGGTTCCCCTTTCTCCACATCCTTGCCAGCATCTGTCATTTCCTGACTTGTTGATTTTAGCCATTCTGACTGGTGTGAGGTGATATCTCATTGTGGTTTTGATTTGTATTTCCCTGATGCCAAGTGATATGGAGCACTTTTTCATGTGTCTGTTGGCCATCTGGATGTCTTCTTTGCAGAAATGTCTGTTCATGTCTTCTGCCCATTTCTTGATTGGATTATTTGTTCTTTTGTTGTTGAGTTTGATAAGTTCTTTCTAGATTTTGGATACTAGCCCCTTATCTGATAATGTCATTTGCAAATATCTTCTCCCATTCTGTCAGTTGTCTTTTGGTTTTGTTAACTGTTTCCTTTACTGTGAAAAAGCTTTTGATCTTGATGAAGTTCCAATAGTTCATTTTTGCTCTTGCTTCCCTTGCCTTTGGCGATGTTCCTAGGAAGAAGTTGCTGTGGCTGAGGTCGAAGAGGTTGCTGCCTGTGTTCTCCTCAAGGATTTTAATGGATTCCTTTCTCACATTGAGGTCCTTCATCCATTTTGAGTCTATTTTTGTGTGTAGTGTAAGGAAATTAGACTAGCAGTTTTTAAGTTACAATCTGTGAGCCATATATGGCTTGCTCCCTGTTTGTAAATAAAGTTTTATTGTCATACAGCCATGGTCATTTTGTTTATGTGTGGCCTATGACTGCTTTTGCACTACAATGGCAGAGTTGAGAGCAATTTTGGAAAAGACAATCTGGACCAAAAACTTAAAATGTTTACTGTTTGGTCCTTTATAGAAAAGTTTGCTGACTCTGATCTAAACTAATTGTTCCAGTGCTCTTGGGTGGAACTGTCTAGTAAGTACTGTCATTAAATTGTTCCAAATATATTGGGTTGATGGTCAACTTACATGGACCATCTGACTCTGAAGCTTCCCCACAGAACCTCAATTTAAGGTCTCTAATTCTTCAAATGCTGAGTTTTTTCTCCAGTAGGCTAGAATAGTGCCTGCTACATTGAAGGCATGTGATAGATGGTTGTCCAAGTGGCTTTAAGTGCTTGCTTGCACCAAGCATTGATCTCAGTGCTATGAGAATACAGAAGCAAGGCAGAGAGAGAGAGAGCGCCTTTATCTAGTAATTATATAGGTCACAGGTAAAAATATAGCTCTAATAAAGACAGAAGGTTGTGTCATAAGAGAGTTATAGATCAAGTGCTATGGGGACTCAGGAATTAGGAAGCATTTGAAATAAGCTTTGCGGAGGTGAGGAAATGGCCTATTTGCCAGAAATGCAAATAGACCATCTTGAAGAAAGGCATAGTGGTGGAATAGGACAGAGCATGTTTGGAACAGGAGGAGTAATATTTGTATAATAAATAGGGTACTAATAAATAGGGTACCCAGTGGAAAACAATAGAAAATCTGGAGAAAAATGAAGTAATTTCGGGGGGATCAGTTTTATAGAGAGGTATGTTAGAGTCGGTTCATGCCTGTTGAATATTCAGGAATCTTTTAAGCTGGTTGTTATATCTCTGGAGGCTTAAAATTGGCCACAATGAATGAATGATGGCACGGGAGCAAGAGAAAAAGACAGTAGTTACCACAATTGAATAGGGATGAGAATCAGTCCAAGGGGTATCCAGAAGATGAGCTTAAACTAATAAATGAGATGTCATGTTTTTGGAAAAGGAAAAAGGCTCTATTTTGAATAATCTATACTAAGAATTTCTCATGGCACTAATGTATGGTCCAGGTTTAGGTAGAAATTATGTATATAGCTCAAACCCAAATGAACAGCTTTTTAAAAAGCTGTATAACTGAGAAGGTATGATTTGGGAAACCCAAGAAATAAAATAAATTAAGCAACTGTCACTTCTTGTCTGTGAGAGTTAGAGTTGGTTTTATATCTTGGTTTTTTTATATTGATATACTGATCCCATGTTTCTTTATCTATAAATGTGTATAATAATATCACACAGGGTTACTATGAAAACTAAATGAAATAAAGGGTGCTCCCAAACTTTCCTAATGATAATAATCACTTGTAATATTATAGTTCACAAAAAGAGAAAAAGATCATCTGGACAAACACACAACTTCCTGGGTCTCATTGTAGATCCCCTAGATGAGAATGTTCAAAACAGGGGTCAGTGAAGTTGTTTAAAAAGAGCATAACGTGATTCTTACTGAGAAAACTTAGGGAAAAATGATTTAATATATATGAAAGTACCTTAAAATACACTAACAAGAACATAATTGGAAAAAAAAATTGAATGAATGCAATATTCAGCAAACCATTACATGGTCCTTGGCTCAATCTTCCTCTTACACATTCAGAGGAATAGTATTAATGCTTCTTACTGCCCAGAGCTTGGGGGAAGGATTAGAGTCTATCATTGGAAAAGGCTCTGAGCTTTCTGTAAGGTAAGTGCTGTGTATAACAGCTGTTACGTTTAATTTCACTGGAAGTAGGCAGGTTGATAAATATTTGTCTCAGAGATTACTCTCTGAATTGTATGCATAGACTATAAGCTCCAAAAGACTAGGTTGTTCTGGGGATATGGGCAATAGGGAAGAGCAGAGACAGCAATAATGCCCAGGAGCTGAGTCTCTGAACTCTAGGGCCAGGGGGTAGAGCCATCGTCACTCTGGAGAGCAATAGGTCCTGTACTATTGAAAAATGCCTGCAGGAAGAAAGGATGCCTGAGTTTTCCAGGTAAAATAATCTAGTTCCCAGGAAAAGGATCATTTTTTATGACCAGGAACACCCCACTGACAGTTCTCTCTGGGGAGTCATGAAGAGGGATGAGGCTCAAAGACAGGCATTCCAGGGCCTTCAGCCTTTGCCATCAGCCTCCCATGATGCAGTCAGCAAATGGGAACCCCTGCCTGAGCAGGGTGAGGACAGCCCCCCCCCCCCCCCCAGGTTCTGCAAGAGTAGCTTACTGCTTCCAGGAAGGTCTAAAAACATCAGCTGGTGGGCAGGAGATCTGTTCCTAGCAAGTGCTGATCACCACTGCTTAGGACAGTTTGTCTCCCTTCTCTCTGCCAACTTCATCTTTCACCTGCCCCTAAACTCCAGTCAAGAACCTCTGCCTCTGAATACTTTCCTTAACTCTTTCTGTCTCAGATTCCTTCTCCTCTCTGTCTTCTATTTAGTTCTTAGAACACAGCTCAATTTATTAGCCACAAAACAGTTTAAAAAGCATGGATCTAAAAAGCCAACTTCCTTGATTCCATGGTCATTTTCTATTTTGAGTATTTCAGCCAAAACCACATGATGTTTTTTATCCAAGATTGTGTATGTGTTTTACTCCTTTGGTTACTAATAAATCATTGTATACAAAGAAAAATGTCCCTCACTTTCCTGTGGCTCTTTTCTAATGTGGTAGGCTAATAAAGTGTATTGTTTGTTATCTAGAAAGGGACATGATACGGGGAACCTGTAAGTACCAGATAATCAAAAAGTGATTCGCTTAAGACTCTAGTTGTTTAGTTCACTCTGCTATCTCCTTGAACGTTTCCATAAGTTTTCCTACCAGCTAGGAGGTGGAGAATAACTACCAGAAACATGCTGTGGAGTAGAGAGAGTATGTGACTAAAATACAATTGCTAGTGTATGTTGGCCATGGAAAAGTCACTTGGATATGAAAATGAAAAATTCACTTGGATAGTCAAGAACTAGCAGTAACAGGACATGGTTTCCTCTGGGAAACTTTTATAACAATAATTTTAAAATATAGGAAGTAAATTCCTATTCACTAGAAGAAATGTTTTACATATTCCTTGAGTTTTCTCCAGAGGATAGAAAAGTAGTACAATAAAGTCTTCATTATTCAGAATTTATGATTATTTGCCTAGGAATTGTCCTACATTCACCTTTGTTTTCAGTCTCATTAAAGAGTAATTTGAATACAAATATTATGTGATGGAGTTATCACCTGGGAATATTAAAGTTGTTTGAAAAAATGTGTTCAAGAAATGTTTATTACATTTAAAGTTATTATAAATCATCTTGTTTCTTTATTATGCAAGGATCCTTAGGAACATAGATAACCAGAGTAATTTTTTAAGAATACAGTTGTGTTCTTTTTTTTTTTTTAAAGCTTCTGCAATTTAGACTTATTAAGTTAGCCATCTCCACTTTTAGCTTGTCTTTAAAGTATTTTTCAGATCTTCCCACACTTAAATCAGTATCATGGCAAATTTGAGGTTGACAGAAATCAAGTAACAGTAGTAATGGTGATGATGTAAATAACTGAGAGAATTTCCTTACCTAACCTAATTGTGTTTGAAAATTACACTAAACTTCCTATTTGCTGATAATCTGTTTTCTTTGGGGCCTCTCTGACTTTTCAGGATGGATGATTTATAGGATTAACATAATAACTCTGGGACTGTGCATAGCCTGAAATCCCTGTTATTTGTAAAGGTTTAGTGAGTTCTGTGAGTCCCCATGGGAGAGATGGTCCGACTCATGTCAGACTAGATGGGAGGCTTGTGATAAAGAGGGTGAAGAAGGAAGGGATGTAGATTTCATCATTGCCCAGAATTAGGTTGAGAAGGGATAACTTACACCATGCAGCTAACCAGAGGCACCAAGATCAAAGACTGACTGCTATGTATCCAGGAAGCATAGGACTGTGCAGGGAAGAAGGAGGAAAGCAGATGTTAAAATCAAAGAAATCTGAAAAAGGTTTAGTAAATGGTTCTAAATGGGCCACAGGGGACATCTTCATAGGAAAAGTTGAGAGGAAACCTGACAGGTTCAGGAGATTAGTTGATTTCTTTTTTTCTCATCTCTTCCTTTGCTCCTCACTCTTCCACTCCCTTCTCCCCAAAGGACCAACAATTAATTGACTAAACTGTAAGAGTTCCCTGGGTAGATGTTGACTTTCATCACCTTACCTTCCTCCTCTATCAGTTGGGCTGAAGATAATGGCTGCAATGAAAAACAGGTCATGTCTGAGAGCAGAGGAAAGAAAGTAGATCTACTTCTCCATGGGAGAGAAAAAATATGGGGCTAGCATTTCAGTCTAACAGTGGAACCAAGAAACATCTCCTAATAATCTGTAGATCTCTTAATCAGCTCAGGGCATCTCTGTTCCAGCCCTCTGAGAAGTTTACTAGGAATCCCAGTGTGGGAGGGATAGTCTCTTCTAGTATCAGTGGCTCCATCTCCCCATCCTTGTCCTGCCACTGAAGATAAGGACAATGCAGAGTGAAAAAGCCTGGTTTTGCAACCACATACACCTGAGTTTGAATCCTAGCTCTAATACTTACTGGCTATGTGACCTAGAACAATTTACTTAACATTTGATTCTCAGTTTTGACACATCTATCTTGCAGTGTTGCTATGAGGATAGAAACATTGTATAAAACACTTGCACAGTGCTGGGAGCATATAAGTAGATGGACCTTGGGAAGGTGACATAATTCCTCTAAGCATCAGTTTTTTCTTAATAACAATAGCATTTACCTTATAGGATTACTGGCTAGACTATGAAAGAGATAGTATAACACTGTTAAAGGTACAGGCTCTGGGATCAGACTGCAGGTTCAAGTCCTGGCTCCATCCTCATTGGCTATGTGACTTTGTGCAAAGTGTTTAATCCCTTCCTGTACTGGTTTTCCAATCTATAGCATGGGGATAATAATAGCACTTAATTTATGAGATTACTACATGGATTAAATTAGGTTTATCTTTAAATCACTAAGAACAGTGCCTGGTATATAGTAAAAGTTATGTAAGTGCTTGTTAAATTTAAAAATAATGAGATCTAGTATATAAAACATTTTAACACACTATATCTAGTACATAATCATGACTTTAATATTAGTATTATTAGCTAGTGATTTTTGAATTATGGCTTTGTAACATTAACAAGTAACTTCTCTTTATATGAATTTTGAAAAGCTCTGCAATAAAATATATCACAGAATTTTAAGTCCCAGGGTGGTAGAACCTTCTTAAAAGATAATCTTGTGTGGTGGTTGTAAAAAATGACCCTAAAATTCTTCGGCTCTTACCTTATCAAGAGGTAAGATTTCTGTTACCTCCCATTGAATCTGGGCTCTTTAACTACTTACATGATGTCACAGTGTGGATGTGATGTTTCAACTTTCGGTCTCTTGCAGTGCTTGTTCTTAGAACCTAGCCACCATGCCTGTATGTAGGGGACTGATGGATGCCTCTAGTTGGCTGAGCTCCCAGCTGTCATGTGCACCTTTAAAGTGCATCCTTTTTACCCCAGTCAAACCACCAAGGCTAACCCTGCATGGAACAGACTAGCTGTTCCTACTAAGCCCTGCCCAAATTAGAGATTTAAGCAAAAACTTTTACTGTTGTTTTCAACCATTAATTTGGGGTAGTTTGTTATGCAGTAATAGGTAGGTGGAACATCTGGTTTGTTCCCCCACTGATGTTTGCATCTCCTCTACCCTCTCTCTTACCTAACCTCTGCTTATCTATCCAATCATTCAACAAATATTTATTATCTACGTATCATGTATTTCCTAGACACTAGGAATACATCACGAATAACAAAAAGGTCTTAGCTGCAGAAGTCTTAATTCTGTGAAGGGGAGAAAGACCAAAAAAACCCCAATAAATTATACAATGTCTGGATTGGATACGTACTATGATGAAGAGAGAGATGGTATAAAGAGTGATGAGATGTGTATGTGTTAGGGAAAGATATTGTCATTTTAGCAAAAGTGTTTAGGAAACATTGTCTAGTGAGGTGACATTTGAGCAAAGATCAGAATGAAGCGAGGAAGCTGGTTGTAACGATCCTTAAGGAGGATAAGGAGGAGAAGTCCTAGCAGAAGGAAAAGTAGTTGTAACGTCTGAGGCAGGTACACTCACATGTTCAAGAAATGTTAAGGAGGCCTTTGAGGTTGGAAAGGAATGTGCAAGCGGCAGACTGATAAGAGAAAGAGAAGGACTGAGAGGCCATGTAAAGTAAGTTTAATTCTAAGATAAAAAGTCATTGGAGAGTTTTTATCATTGAATTTATTTTTATTGAGGTAAAATTTACAGGAAACAAAATGCACATGGTTTGATAAGTTTTGATAAATGTATACTCCAATGCATATAACCAGTTGGCACAAAAAGTTATCTTTTGCTATCCATTGGTTCCCATCCCTGTCTAATCGGAAACCTCCATTCTGATTTTCATCACTGTAGGTCAATTTTACATATTCTTGAACTTAATATAAATGGAATTGTATAGTGAGTGCATCTATTTTGTGTCTGGCTTCCTTTACTTAAAAATCATCCTTGTTATTACATGCATCAATAGTTTATTTTTAAATTGATGAGTAGTACTTGATTCTATGAAAATATCATAGTTGGTTTATCTGCTGTGATATTTGGACATTTGGGTTGTTTCCAGTTTTTATCCACTAGAAGTAGAACTTCTGTAAAAATTCTTGTATGCAGGTCTTTTTGTGGACTTGTGTTTTCATGTAAAGTTGGTGGGTCATAGAGTAAATGCCTGTTTAACTCAGTAATAACCCAGTTTTCTGAGCTCTTTTTGCTATATATACTCCTCCAGCAATGTCTGAAAGTTCCAGTTGTTCAGATTCCCCACCAACATTTAGGGTTGTCCATTCTCTCTCTTTTGCCATGGCTTCTTCTTTCCACAGCAGCCATTAGATTCTATGTTCCTCATGCTTTACCATAGGACAAGATGGTTAAAGAAGGTCTTGAGAAAAGACAGTAAGTTCCTAAAGAGCATTTCTGTATTTTTATAGTCATTTACATGTTAAAAATATCTGTTGAACTGAAATAAGTTCTTAATCTCCATTTTTGCAATGCAATTCAGTATTTGACAAAGCTTCTTTTTGCAAGACAAAATTCTCTTTAATTCCACAGGTATCTCTTCTGTTTTATTTTCAGAAAATGTAGGTTATTGTCTTCTGTAGTATAACTTCAACATATTTCAAAACAGTAAGTTATCATACTTTTTTTCTTTTAATATTTTCATGTAAATATGATTTTCTAATCCTTTTAATCAGGTGTGCAGCTATTCTCAGAAGTGCTTCTAAGTGGACATCTAATTATTCAGTTAAATTAGTTTCAGGTTTAAGATAGTTTCAGGTTTCAAAGCAGTGATTTCAACTATGAATTTAAGCATCTCTTTGCATTTATGTGTATGTAAGCTAGTGTGAGTTGGTTTTCATGGGTTGTATAATATTTCTACTTATATTTTTTTTCTAAGAATGAAGCTATGAGTGATTTACAGCCACATGTGTGTTCTGTGTATATGTGGAATGTTATATTGTTGAATAAGAATAGCTGCACTTATTAAATTGTATGACCACACAAATACACATACATGCACATACACACACACCCTTGCACACACAAAGGATTCAGATAATTCCCACTCAGGGTCTTTATTTGAGGGGGTTATGGTGTGGTCACTCAAGTACGTCTTCTTGCTTGGTTTATTAGGCTCTTGTGTTGTTGGTTTAGGGAACATGAACAACCTGACCTAGATTTGTAAGTGTCCTTGCTATGACAGTTCTTTACCACTTTCATTCTTTACATAGCTTTCTCTTTTGTTCCAGGAACTGGGGGGAAAAAAAATCATCCCATACATGTCCTGTGTAAATGGGGTGGGATAATAGCCAATAAAGCAAGAGAACCATTTTTCAAATATGAGACTACTATTTTTTTAATTAATTTTTATTTTTTATAAACATATATTTTTATCCCCAGGGGTACAGGTCTGTGAATCACCAGGTTTACACACTTCACAGCACTCACCCAAGCACATACCCTCCCCAATGTCCATAATCCCACCCCCTTCTCCCAAACCCCCTCCCCCCAGCAACCTTCAGTTTGTTTTGTGAGATTAAGAGTCACTTATGGTTTGTCTCCCTCCCAATACCATCTTGTTTCATTTATTCTTCTCCTACCCACTTAAGCCCCCATGTTGCACCACTACTTCCTCATATCAGGGAGATCATATGATAGTTGTCTTTCTCTGCTTGACTTATTTTGATAAGTATGATATGCTCTAGTTCCATCCATGTTGTCGCAAATGGCAAGATTTCATTTCTTTTAATGGCTGCATAGTATTCCATTGTGTATATATACCACATCTTCTTGATCCATTCATCTGTTGATGGACATCTAGGTTCTTTCCATAGTTTGGCTATTGTGGACCTTGCTGCTATAAACATTCGGGTGCACGTGCCCCTTTGGATCACTACGTTTGTATCTTTAGGGTAAATACCCAATAGTGCAATTGCTGGGTCATAGGGCAGTTCTATTTTCAACAGGGACTACTATTTTTAAAGCCATTTAGTAATTTATCTTCTCTTTTTAAAAAATATTTTATACAAATTAAGGGGGAAAAGAACATGTTTGATGTGTTTCCTAAGCCCCTGACCATTTTCAGATGGGTTAAATATTCATAAAGAAAAGTGATTGAGCTCTTATTGTATACATTTCATTCCAACAAGGAGTTAATGTGTTTACTATATTGAGTTATAATTTATCATTCTGTGTCTGTCTTTCCTAAGTGGTGATAAATAAGAACCAATGTTTTATTAATCTGTGCTATCTCTAATAAGAAGTGTGGTCCTTGGCACATAGTAATTCCCTCCAACCCCCGCCAATGCCAAATTGAATGAACGAATTCCACTTGCATCTCAAAGCCAGCTCATGATAGAAGTAGAGAATAGAAGGCTGTACAAAAAGTTTTTCGTCTGTACCAGTCTGATGAAACAGCTCATGTCAAGGTTACCAATAAGCTCCATCATTTTAAATCCAATGGCAAATTATCAGTGCTATATTTTTTCAACTGCTCCTGTTGTTCTTTCTGTTTCCACTGTTACCCTACCACCCAATGCCCCACACTATTTAGTCTTCACAAAATAGGATTTCTCTTCGAAAACACAAGTCAGGTGGTGTCAGTCTCTTTAAATGTCCTCCCAGCTCGCAAAGAATTCAATCCAGAGTTCTTACTGTGGTTTTTAAGGATCTACATATTTTGCCCCTGATTATATTTCTGGTCTCCTTGCTAATTCTCTTTTGTTGACTCTGCTGCAGACACACTGGTCTCCTTGCTGCTCCTTGAACTTGCCAAGTGTACGCTGTCCTCAGAGTGTTATACATGCTGTTTTCCTATAATTTTCTTCTCTCAGAATCTATATGAGATTCTCTCAGAATCTACTCCCTACTTCACTCAATGTTAAATTGTCCTTCTGTGACAGCACTATATAAAATAACCTGTCTCATTCTCTAGCTCTTTGCTTTATTTTCATAATATATACCATTATCTTCCATTAAATATCTTGCTGTTTTCTTTTTTGTTAATCTTTTCACTAGAATGTAACTTTGTGGTTGCATGGACTTGGTCAGATTTATTCACTGTGGTTTTCTGGGCGCCTAGAACAGTGTCTGACAGATTGGAGGCACTCGTAAAGGTTTGTTTTATACAAATGAATGAAATATAAGTCTATTAGCCACTTTTGTTCTTGAAATGTGGTTTAAGTGATCCTTCAAAGCCTCCCAATATCTCTTAGATACAATGCCGAGTTTTGAGCAGGAAGTGAGGGAAAGATAGAAGCAAGAATCTTAAAAAGAATCCTTGTTACTATTAGGAATAATTTTGTTAACTGTTTCCTTTGCTGTGCAAAAGCTTTTGATCTTGATGAAATCCCAGTAGTTCATTTTTTCCCTTGCTTCCCTTGCCTTTTGCATTGTTCCTAGGAAGATGTTGCTGCGGCAGAGGTCGAAGAGGTTGCTGCCCGTGTTCTCCTCAAGGATTTTGATGGATTCCTTTCACACATTGAGGTCCTTCATCCATTTTGAGTCTATTTTTGTGTGTGGTGTAAGGAAATGGTCCAATTTCATTTTTCTGCATGTGGCTGTCCAATTTTCCCAGCACCATTTATTGAAAAGGCTGTCTTTTTTCCATTGGACATTCTTTCCTGCTTTGTCGAAGATGAGTTGACCATAGAGTTGAGGGTCTATTTCTGGGCTCTCTATTCTGTTCCATTGATCTATGGGTCTGTTTTTGTGCCAGTACCATGCTGTCTTGATGATGACAGCTTTGTAATAGAGCTTGAAGTCCGGAATTGTGATGCCACCAACGTTGGCTTTCTTTTTCAATATCCCTTTGGCTATTCGAGGTCTTTTCTGGTTCCATATAAATTTTAGCATTATTTGTTCCATTTCTTTGAAAAAGATGGATGGTACTTTGATAGGAATTGCATTAAATGTGTAGATTGCTTTAGGCAGCATAGACATTTTCACAATATTTATTCTTCCAATCCAGGAGCATGGAGCATTTTTCCATTTCTTTGTGTCTTCCTCAATTTCTTTCATGAGTACTTTATAGTTTTCTGAGTATAGATTCTGTGTCTCTTTGGTTAGGTTTATTCCTAGGTATCTTATGGTTTTGGATGCAATTGTAAATGGGATTGACTCCTTAATATCTCTTTCTTTTGTCTTGCTGTTGGTGTAGAGAAATGCAACTGATTTCTGTGCATTGATTTTATATCCTGACACTTTACTGAATTCCTGTGCAAGTTCTAGCAGTTTTGGAGTGGAGTCTTTTGGGTTTTCCACATATAGTATCATATCATCTGCGAAGAGTGATAATTTGACTTCTTCTTTGCCGATTTGGATGCCTTTAATTTGATTAAAAGTCCCTGGAAGAAAAATGTTTCTGCTACCCTTGCACAACTGACCTGCTTCAGAAAGAATAGCTAGGCTCAGGCATGTAAGCTAAACACAGCCATATCTTAATAAGTTTTGAGCGTGTTACTCTACCTAACCAGTGAATGGGACACCCATGAATAAAAACTCATTAGATTAAGTGGTAACAGCAAAACAATGGCAACTGGACACAGTAGACATCCAGTTCTTTCTCTTTCTTCATTTGGAAGCAGGAGTGACTCCTTTGAAATAAATAAGTACCCAGGTTTCTTGGAAAATTTGGGTGGGAGACATTAAAATATTATGGATGTATTTCTTTATTTTTCTCTTGAAAAAAGCTTAGACCTAGAGGCAATGCTCAAATGCAGGAATTCATTAAAACACCAGTGCATTAAAGGTCTTTTTAATTTTTTATTTTTTATAAACATATATTTTTATCCCCAGGGGTACAGGTCTGTGAATCACCAGGTTTACACACTTCACAGCACTCACCAAATCACATACCCTCCCCAATGTCCATAATCCCACCCCCTTCTCCCAAACCCCCTCCCCCCGGCAACCCTCAGTTTGTTTTGTGAGATTAAGAGTCACTTATGGTTTGTCTCCCTCCCAATCCCATCTTGTTTCATTTATTCTTCTACCCACTTAAGCCTCCATGTTGCATCACCACTTCCTCATATCAGGGAGATCATATGATAGTTGTCTTTCTCTGCTTGACTTATTTCGCTAAGCATGATACGCTCTAGTTCCATCCACGTTGTTGCAAATGGCAAGATTTCATTTCTTTTGATGGCTGCATAGTATTCCATTGTGTTTTTAAAAGTTACTGTATTATCTATTTTCTTTTTATGTCTTATTCTTTTGGTATTTCAAAGTCAATTAAATCCTTTTGGAAGTTAGTAGGATTCAAAGTATAAATATGTACACTTAATTAGATGACCATCTTAACTTATGATTTTAATGGGATATCAGGGTCAGGATAGAAATCAGATTCTACCTCTCTTGAAGAAATTCACATTTCATGTCTTTTCCTAAATTTTCACATGGAATTCTAAATCTTATAAGATTCACAAATGTCTGTTGAGTGCAAAACATTTTATTATACCCTAACAAAAAGCTAGTTAGGGATGTATAGCATCTCTGTTAATGTAACATAACACCTATTGAAAGAAAAGCCTTATATACTGTTAGCAATAAGGCTTACAGTCTTCATTTCATAATTTCACAGGTACAAAGAAATATGGGTTTTTATATACCTTTTAATGTGGAGATCACTAAAAGGTCCATTAAGATTGGGAATGTCAGCCTCCAAGGGTCAAACTATTCTGAATGAAAGGTCCCCATAGAAACAATAAGGCCACACTTGTACATTGCAACAAAATCCCCCATGGGATAGTTAATTCAAAACTCAGACCATGTTCTTGATAGATTGGTGGTCAGTTGACACATGACAATCCATGTGATCTTCCAAACCTCCAGAAAATAACCAAATTGTCTAAAATGTTAGTCTTTGTGGTTGTAATCTAGTTATAATATGTTTGAATGAAGCAAAAGTATGCTGTGATTTAGGTAATGATAAAATAAATGTAGATTTGGAGTGAATACAAACTAAAGCAAAAAAGGAAGGATATAGTTATAAATCTGCATTTGTTCATATGCGTTCTGAATAAAAAAGATAGATGTCTGGATTGGGAGATAAAATGTTGAATAAAAAATGAAAGAAAGAAAAGAAAAGCACACAGTGTGTTCCAAAAAAAACAACCTCCTATTATTAATAAAGAACAATGTGCTTAAGATTTTAATCAGTTGCATCTCTTTGAGGTAGTACTCCAATTCTGATTTTTTCCCAGACTTCTGAAATCTATTTCCATTTCTAGTTTAATGTCCCTTCAATGATAGTTATTAATAACTACCTCTTTTACTTCCCTTTTCAAAGTCCTAAAGCATGGCTACTAAAATAATCAGCAACAGTAATCAGTAATAGCAATAATCAGCAGACTGTTTTGTTGTGTCCTAAATACAGAAATCAAGAGAAAATAAATTCAGGAGATATTTTTCAAGAAATGTAGCTAATTATAATTAAATGAGTAAATGGGGGAAATTATGCAAACAATATCTGGAATGATTCTCTAACCACCCCAAATTATTCATTTAGTCATTCACTGATTCATTTGGCTATTTTTGAGAATCTGCTTAATGGTAAATCCAGTGCTGAGTTGAGGAGGGTGCCAGCGATGACCTCTGTCCAAAGTCCTTGGGTGTAGCCTGTGAGGCAGACCTATAAATCATTAAGAAAAAGTAGAAGGGGAGTTTCACCTTTAACCACCTTTTATGTTAGTGTCAATTTTATTAGAAAGATGGAAAAACTTGGTTTTTTAATTGGCTAGTTGATTGACTGACCTGTGAAGTCAATCAAAATCATTAAATAAGAAAACAGCTGTAAATAGAGGCATACTTGAATGTTCTTATAATTTCTACTTCATTAAATTTACAACTGTTATCAATTAAACTTATCAAATCACTTACTGAGTAAATATTACTTAACAGGTACTGAACATGTGCTGAATAAATGAGTTCTTCATTTGATTGCTCATTGAAATAATTGCTTTCATTCCTTCTATCATTGTAATGTACATATGAATCATCTGCTCATCTCGTAAAAATGCAGCTTCAGATTCAGTCAGCCTAGAATGGGGTCTGATTCTGCATTTCTAACAAGCTCCTAGGAGGTGCCAATGTTACTAGTCTATTTTTTGTCACCTTTGGTGACAGAAATGTCCTCAATAGACAGCAACAATGTGGAAAGCTCCTGGAAGTCATGGCTCCAGCAATGTCACATTCCTGTTACTTATGAGTGGTGGATCTTGGGAAATTTACTTATCTCTGAATCTTACTCTCCTCACCTTTCAGTAGGGAAAATGATACCTACTTGAATATATGAACTGAATGATATAATGAGTATGGACATTTTTTTATAACTTGAAAGAAACTAATAAATTGTTGAACACTACATCTGAAACTAATGATGTACTATAAGTTGACTAATTGAATTTAAATTGAAAAAGAAAAAAAGAAAGTGTTCTGCATATATAATCCCTTTAAAAAATTATTATTATTATTAGCCTTTAAGTAGAGGTGATTAGTAAGGAGTATCGTTATCTGAATATACACTAACTTTATTGACAAACTAATGCAAATGAATATTCTGAGATACATAGCCTTAATGAAGCGCTTACTGGACATATAGGCATATACATGGTTAGCATCTTCCTTAACTACCAAAGCAATTAAATATGTGATCTGATTTTGCATGGTTTATGGCAGGATACTCTTTCATTTAGCATATTAATTATTATTTACAAGATCATTGTGAAAAATGAGATGGCCTTATATAACAAAGGTCCACAGCCAATATTTTATGGATAGCCCACAAAGAGGTTGGAAAGTGGTGATTCATAGATCAGGAAATAATAAATAGCTAAACAACTTTACTGACATGCCAAGCCATGTTCAGCAGTTTGACATCACCTTTTGGTTGTCAGCTATGCTTGTATTAGTGGTGATACCTTTGCAGGCTCAGACAAGATATTTACACTCTTGGAGGTGCTGTCTGGAAATTCTCCCAGCATGACCAGGAGGCCAGGGGAAAACTTGTTGCCCATCCATCAGAAACATCATGTGTTCTGACCTCAAACACAGTAATGGCATTCACTGTCATAGGACACACCAATGCCCAATAAACACTATGTGGTGTCACATTCATTTGAAAAACATTTATATATTAATTTTTGCATTTATAGTAGCCAGATATTGGATTCTATGGGATTTGAAAAGCTTGGAAAATAATGTCAGAAAAGAGCTGCAAATATTTAAAGATTTGAGAAATAATATATATGAGAATAGGGAAAGAAAGAAGGGAAAGCCAAGGACACCTTAACACACATTCTTACCTGAAATATTTGGAATCAACCCCTGCTCTGCATAGGATTTACTTACTCTTTTGTTCATATTTTTCTGAGAGTTTGCTTGTATTCATCTTTTAACATTTATTTAATTCTATCATATGTGTAGTTATTTGTGTTTTAATTTCATCTAGCAGGTTAAGATCCATGCCTTATTTGTCCTGGTTATCTCCTAGAGTGCTTTCTTTCATTAAGTGCTTGTTGAATAAATAACCTATGAACCACCAATGCATACATGCAATTAATAGAAGTACAGGAATACTCAAGTGACAAGGTCAAAGCAATTATGTTGGAGGAGACTATATTTAAATATTGTTTGCAAATAGTCTCATTATCATGGGGTCCCTGGCATGTGGAATTAGAGATTCAGAATTGTTTACTGAGAAAAGTATAAAATTTACTTGTAACAAAACTTTTATGTAGGCAAGTTGAGATACACCAGTAAGTCAAGAATACATAATTATTTCTGTATTTACCAGAGTAAAGCATCTGTGCCATCCCCATACCTGGTATTTCTGTACACTTTGCTTTTCTTTCAAACAGCAACACACTACCTTTTATTCAGGTTTTCCACGGGAATCCAGTCTTGCTGTGAGAGCCACTACTTAATTATCAGTAGCCTCTCTGGAGCAGAGGCATGGATCACCTATTTCCAAGTCTATCCTCCTTCTGCACTGAAACTGGTCTGTCACCCATCCCATGATCTCATGAAGGCCAAGTCTAAAGTCTAACCTCCAAAACTTTATCTAACTTATCTGTCTACTCTCTCCTTGAAAGGCTCTCTTTATCGGCTTCTTGGGATGCCATACTCTCCTAGTTTTTCTCCTTTCAGACCACCCCTTCTCAGTCTGTTCCTTTGCTGTACCTTAATTATTAATGCTTTTCAGAGTTTTGTCCCTTCTCTCCTTCTTGAGCTGCACATTCCTTTGAGCATCTTCTCTTCTTTCATGGTTTTAAGTATCTTTTATCTCGCCTTCATATGTAACGTGAGCCTCTTATATGTAATTCTCTCCAGATTCAGTCCATACTGAATTTTCAATTTTTAAAATGTAGCTAGTACATGCATGAATAAAACTCACTGCCAAAATCTAAAAAATATAATATAGAGGCAGGCATGATTTTGTGCTTGGAAACCATGCATCCATCTGTTATCCAATGTTAGAAATCCTTTCTTGATCATCTGTCCAACCCCTCCCATAAACTGTTCTGTCCTTCACCCTCCTGTAGCTGCTCTCTGAACTTTGCCTAGACTCCACTAGACTCCACTGTTGGGAAGCTTGACAAGTACTTCTTCTGGCCAAGAGAAGTTGTCATCAAGTTTCATAGAAATTACTCACCATTCAGAAAGAGTGTGTGCTTTACCAAAAGAATTCACCTTATGGCCCTTTCAAGTAACCAGTTCTCCAAGGAAATTTAATATTTTATTTAACTAATCAAAGTTAGATTTACTTACATTTGGAAAACATGTCTGTAGTTCTGCCTCACTTTATGTAATGTTTGTCCCTGAAATACGCATAAATCAGATAGTTATAAACTGAATAATAGCCAAATACATTAACTAATTTGTTAAGGAAAATAGAAATACTTCCATAAATAATAAGCATCTAACATATCTGTTGTGTAAATTTGGACTTTATGTATTAAGTGTATCTATTTTTGGAGGTATACTTTTACATATCAGTGTATAAGAGGGAAAAGGAGAGAGATTAACACTTGTTCAGGACCTGTCAGGTGTCAGGCATCATGCCAGGAATTGTGGCCTATCATTATCAGAGAGCATGGGTTTTTGTTATGCTTTGTTTTCTGTGTGATAGGATATAAATCAGAAAGCAATGTTTATTCCATGGTCGAAATGTTTTTACTCCCCCAAAACAAACTGCCTCTGAGTTTGCTTTTCTTCATTACCATGACCCAGGAAATCCATATCAGACTTTTGGGTATTTCTTCCCATTCAGTCTCTTTCTACCCTTCTCCTTTTCCTAAGACAGCTCCAAGGGACAAATCTCACGACAAAGTTTTTTTTGTTTTGTTTTGTTTTGTTTTTTTTTAACTATTAGATGGGTTTTTAACACAAAAAGAACTATTGGATAGATAGATGATAGTGAGAAAGTTTTTGTTTTTCTGTCTTGGCTAATGAAACTTAGTTGAAGTGATAGCAACCACTTAAGGCCCCTGGGAACAGATTCCTTCCATGTCTATAGCTACATGCAAGCCTCTTTGCTCCCATGTGGTACTGGGACAGTCTCTTATTTCCACTTGTCACAAAGGTGGGGTGGTCTGTGGTCCACAGCTTCCACTCTTTGACAAGAGTTTCTTAGCAAAAGTATAACGAGGTGCGAGAGACACAAGAGAGCACTTAACTACATTAACACTTAAAGAAGAACTTAGGCTCCACCTTCCACTCCTGATCACCTTCCAGCCACCTCCCCACCCCCTTCCCACCACTCTATGGGCTTGCAGATAGAACAGCAGCACTTGTGTTAACAACTTGGCGGCTGCAGGAAGCCAGACCCTAGGAAGCAACAAGATATTTCTCTCTGGGCTGCCCTGGCTTGGGGTTTCCCTTTCTTTCCTGTGTCAACAAAGCCTTCGTTTCCTAACTCACAGGTCATAGAATAAGCCAAATTCCTGTTTTTTTCACCTTCTCTTCTGGGTGGAAAGGACGCTTAGAATTTATATAGCCAAGTTGTGTTGATTTTACTCTCATTAGTGGCTCCAACTCATTAAAAAAAAGCATTAGGGATTAAAAAAAAAAACGTATCTGAAAAATAAGAAAATACACAAAACTCTAATCGCTATTTTAGAACACAGAGCAAACAAAATATTCAGAGTAGGAGTGTCTACTTGTGTTTCATATAGTATAGCATGTTAATAAATTGCAATATATCTATGCTCTATGCAGAGAATAGTTAATAACCCAACAGCTAATGCAAATGGATGCTTATTTATTAAATGAGAACCTGCAGTAATATAAAATAGGCTGATCAAAATTTAAAGGAATGCAAAACATAAAGTTTGCATCATTTTTTAAGCATTGCTTTTTAGTTGTTTTTTTTTTTAAGGAAGAGCAGAGTAGAAGGATGAGGTAATAAGCATATCACATATTCCACAATGTGTTTATCTAATATACATATTAGGTACATATGATCTAATATATGTCTTATGTATTAGACACATACATGGTCAGTTTCTGCATACTCCAGTTCTGCCCATTTAAAGCACAGCAAACCTTTTGCATAGCCTCAACTTGACATTATGACCTTATTTGCCACTGTTAAGTCTTATTCAAATCCATCATTTCAACCGTATGTCTCCCAAACATCTTGCACATTTCATATTTGCCACTTAGTTGTATCACTGTCCTCAACTTCCTCCCACTTATCCGCATTATTCAGAAGCTGTTCAAAACCCATTTCTTCTGCAAAGTTTCATCTTCAGGTGTACAGTGATGTTTTCCTCATTTGAACTCTCAATCCCTAATTATCTTGAACACTTTTTTCCACAACATGTTCTGTGAGGTGCTGTTATTTCTCTTGATATATGTAAAGATCTCACTTCACAAAAGTGGATTTTAAACCCAGGAAGTCTTTTTTCATACTTTATTCTTCTCAGGAACCTTTCATCGCTCAGCACATTGCCTTGTATGGAGTAAGTGTCAAGCAGATTGATGTGTAGGAATGGGATAGAACTAGAGAGAATTGCGTATTGAGGCTCTTTAAGTCACTACCTTTAGACTCCACGATTTAATAGCAAAATGTTATCTATTGTCGTTATTTTTGTTAAGAAAGACGGTACTTAATGGGGTAAATTTATTTTTTTTTAAATTTTTCTTTTCAGCATAACAGTATTCACTGTTTTTGCTCTAAATTTCTGATTGGTAGGTTAAGGATTTGTAAATAGTTAACAGAGTGAGGTTTGACCAGGTCAAGATGAATGCCATTGCAAGAATGTTGTGTTTGTATATATGTGTGCTGTTTTATGTAGTGTGTTCAGTGAAGTCCTCACTTATAAGGGGCACTTGAACAGAGACCTGAAGGAAGTGAGGAAGCAAGCCGTTGGCTTATTCAGAGAAGGAGAGTTGTAGGCAGTACAGCAAGACTAAAGATGACAAGGTGGGAGCATGCTTTATATATTTGAAGAATAACAAAAAGGCCAGGATTTGTTGAGGAGAATGAAAAAATAATAGTAGATAAAATCAGAGAGTTAGCTAGGGCCTAGATCATGTGGTACCTTGAAGGGATTTTCGTTTTTATTCTGAATGAGATCAGAATGAACTGAAGTGTTCTTATCGGGGAGAAAAATTATATTACATGTTTGAAATCTCAGTGTAGAGGCGCCTGGATGACTCAGTCAGTTAAGCATCTGCCTTCGGCTCAGGTCATGATCCCAGGGTCCTGGGATCAAGCCCTGCATTGGGCTCCCTGCTCAGCGGGGAGCTCTCCCTCTGCTGCTCCCCCTGCTTGTACTTTCTCTCATTCTCTCTCCTGCTCTTTGTCAAATAAATAAATAAAATCATTAAAAAAATCTCAGTGTAAAAGTGGATTTGTTGTCAGCTTTAGTTCATGACACACTATCATCATTGTTAATGCACAGCCCTATTTTATACCAATTTTTGGAAATAAGAACGGAACACACTCGAGCTTACTATTTAACCCCAAACTTTAGCAATAGCTTATATCTACTCCTAATTCTTATGGTAATTCTTTATTTACCATAATTATTCATAACAAGTTGGCTTGTACTATATTTCCTTGATTATCATTATTAATTAAATATTTCCTTAAGACTAAACTAGATTTGCAGATTGTTTTAAAACCTGTATGTATAAACACATACAAATGTAGACAAAGCAGAATAACGATGTACCTTTTTCATCTATCCTCCATGGTGATCAACTAAAGGCCAGTCTTGTTTCATAAATTTCCCCACTCAATCCTTCTCCACTCCCAGATGACTTTTTAAATCAAGTTTATTTAAGCCTAATTTACATACAATAAAATCTCCTTGTGTAGGTATAAATTTCCATGGGTTTTAACAAGGCATATGGTTGTATAGCATTCCACTTCTAACCAAGACCAATATTTGGGGGGGCCTGTGCAGTGCAGTTGGTTGAGCACTGGACTCTTGGTTGTGGCCCAGATCATGGTGGTGAGATTTAGCCCTGTGTCAGGCTCTGCACTCAGTAGAGATACTGCTTGATATTCTCTCTCCGTCTCCTTCTGCCCCTCCCACTTATGCTCTCTTTCTCTAAAAAAATAATAATTAAAAAAAAAACCAAATAAATCTTTTTTAAAAAGGTAACAATATATAAAAATTTTCCCATTACACTGAAGAGTAACCTATTTTCTTTCATATTTCCCTACCCTCATCCCTATTCCCTGGTAATGCTGTTCTCTGCCCATATAATTTTGCCTTCAAAAGAAAGTAATATAAATATAATCATATAATATATAGTCTGTATATAAATCTGTCTGCTTTTACTTAGTCTAAGGTTTTACTAAGCAGTATTCCATTGTGTAACTGTACCATGTTTTGTTTGTTTTGTTTTCTTTTTCCAGTTTTTGACAATTATCAGTAAAGCTACTCTAAGCATCCACATTTAGGTTTTTTGTATAGATATATATATCTTCTTTTCTCTTGAGTAAATACTTGGGAGATTGATGAGTGGTACAATAGTTTTTATTTTGTAAGAAACTGTTGAAGTATTTTCCAAAATTGTTGAACCATTTTGCGTTTGTACCAGCTGTGTATGATTCTAGACACCAGCATTCAAATATGAGGTACTAGGATCTAATTATTACTTTAATATGAAATTTTCTAATAAATAATTATGTTGATCATCTCTTAATTTACTTTTTTGCCAGTTGTAACTCATATTTTTTAGTTATGTCTCATTTTTATGGTGTATCTGTTCAAATATTTTGCTCATTTTTAATGATGCTTTATTATTGAGCTTTCATAGTTCTTTATATATCTTTATCTTAATTAATGATGATTTATTTATTTTTATTTATTTTTTGTTATGTTACATTAGTCACCATAGTTAGTTAGTTTTGGATGTAATGTTCTACGAGTCATTGTTTGCATGTAACACCCAGTTCTCCATGCAATACCTGCCCTTCTTAATACCCATCATCACCAAGCTCACCCATCACCCAACCCCTCCCCTCTAAAACCCTCAGTTTGTTTCTCAGAATCCATAGACTCCCAGGGTTTGTCTCTCCCTCTGATTCCCCATCTTCATTTTTCCCCTCCTTCTCCTAATGTCATTCATTCTATTATTGTTCCACAAGTAAGTGAAACCGTGTAATAATTGTCTTTCCCTGCTTGACTTATTTCACTTAGTATAATCTCCAGTTCCATCCATGTTGATGCAAATGTTAGGTATTCATCTTTTCTGATGGCTGAGTAATATTCCATTGTGTATATGGACCACATCTTCTTTATCCATTCATCTGTTAAAGGGCATCTCGGCTCCTTCTACAGTTTGGTTATTGTGGACATGGCTGCTATGAACAATGGTGTGCATGTGGCTCTTCTTTTCACTACATCTATATCTTTGAAGTAAATACCCAGTAGTGCAATTGTGGGATGATAGGATAGCTCTATTTTTAACTTTTTGAGGAAACTCCACACTGTGGAGGGAAAATGCCTGTACCAACTTAAATTCCCACCAACAATGTAGAAGGTTCCCTTTTCTCCATAACCTCTCTAACACTTGTTTTCTTGCCTTGTCAATTTTTGCCATTCTTACTGGTGTAAGGTGGTATCTCAGTGTAGTTTTGATTTGAATTTCCCTGATGTCTAGTGATTTTGAACATTTTTTCATATGTCTGTTAGCCAGTCATATGTTTTCTTTGGAGAAGTGTCTGTTCATGTCTTCTGACCATTTTTTAATTGATTATTTGTTTTTTGGATGTTGAGTTTGAGAATTCTTTATAGATCCTGGATACCAGCCCTTTATCTGTAAGATCATTTGCAAATATCTTTTCCTATTCTGTGGATTGCCTTTTTGTTTTGTTGATTGTTTCCTTTTTTATCTTGATGAAGCCCCAAAATTCATTTTCATTTTTGTTTCCCTTGCCTTTGGAGATGTGTCTTGAAAGAAGTTGCTGTGGCCAGTGTTGAAAAGGTTACTGCCTATGTTCTCCTCTAGGATTTTGATGGATTCCTGTCTCATATTGAGGTCTTTCATCCATTTAGAGTCTATCTTTGTGTATAGTATAAGAGAAAGGTCAAGTTCATTCTTCTGTATATAGTTGTTCAATTTTCCCAGCACCATTTATTGAAAAGATTGTCTTTTTTCTATTGGATATTTTTTCCTGCTTTGCTGAAGATTAGTTGACCATAGAGTTAGGGGGATCCATATCTGGGCTTTCTGTTCTGTTCCATTGATCTATGTGTCTTCTTTTGTGCCAGTACCATCTTATCTTGGTGATCACAGCTTTGTAATAGAGCTTAAAATCAGGCAGCACAATGCCCCATCTTCGTTTTTCTTTTTCAATATTTTCTTGACGATTCAGGGTCTTTTCTGGTTCCATACAAATGAAAGGATTGATTGTTCCAGCATTTTGAAAAAAGCCATTGGTATTTTTTGGTTGGGGTTTGGTTTTTTGTTCTTTGCCATTGGTATTTTGATCTGGATGGCATTGAAAGTATAGATTGCTCTGAGAAGTATAGAATTTTAACAATGCTTATTCTTCTGATATATGAGTAAGGAATGTATTTCCTTTTTGTGTCTTCTTCAATTTCTTTCATGAGTGTTTTGTAGTTCCTAGAGTATAGAACCTTTTCTTCTTTGATTAGGTTTATTCCAAGGTACCTTGTGGTTTTTGGTGCTATTGTAAATGGAATCAATTCCCTTCCATCCATTTTAAATCTATTTTTGTGTGTGGTGTAAGGAAATGGCCCAGTTTCATTCTTGTGCATGTGGCAGTCCAATTTTCCCAATATCATTTGCTGAATAGACTGTCTTTTTTCCATTGGATATTTATTCTTGCTTTGTTGACAATTAGTTGACTATAGAGATGAAAGTCCATTTCTGAGTTCTCTATTCTGTTCCATTGATCTATGCATCGATTTTTGTGCCATTACCATACTGTCTTAATGATTATAGCTTTGTAACAGAGCTTGAATTGGAATTGCATTATTAATGTATATAATAGGAAAGCAGCTGATTTCTGTGCATTGATTTTGTATCCTGCCACATTACTGAATTGCTGTATGAGTTCTAGTAATTTGGGAATGAAGTCTTTTGTGTTTTCCTCAAAAGTATCATGTCATCTATGAAGAGAAAGAGTTTGACTTCTTTGCTAATTTAAATATATTTTACTTCTTTTTGTTGTCTGATTGCTGATTCTAGGGCCTCTAGTACTCTGTTGAACAATAGTGGTGAGAGTGGGCATCTTTCTCATGTTCCTGATTTTTTTTTTAATTTTATTTTATTGTTTCAGAGTTCCAAGATTCATTGTTTATGCACCATACCAAGTGTTCCTGATCTTAAGGGAAAGGCTCTCAGCTTTTTCCCATTGAGAATGATGCTCGCTGTGGGCTTTTCATAGACGGTTTTTATGAAATTGAGGAATGTTCCCTCCATCCCTACACTCTGAAGAGTTTTGATCAGGAAAGGACGCTGTATTTTGTCAGATGCTTTTTCTACATCATATGGTTGTTGTCTCTTCTCTTATTAATGTGCTCTATTGCACTGATTTGTGAATGTTGAACTACCCTTGCATCCCCGGTATAAGTCCCACCTGATTGTGATGGATAATCTTTTTAATGTACTGTTAGATCCTATTGGCTAGGGTCTTGTTGAGAATTTTGGCATCCATATTCATCAGGGATATGGGTCTCTAATTCTCCTTTTTGATGGGGTATTTGCCTGGTTTGGGGATCAAGATAAACTCCTTCTGTTTGTATTTTTTGAAATAGCTTCAGGAGAATGAGTGTTATTTCTTTTTTGAATGTTTGGTAGAATTCCCCAGGGAATCCATCAGATCCCTGACTCTAGTTTTTTGGGAGTCTTTCGATCACTGCTTCAATCTCGTTACTGGTTATTGGTCTAGTCATGTTGTCAATTTCTTCTCGAGTCAGTCTTGGTAATTTATAGGTTTCCAGGAAGGCATCCATTTCTTCAGGTTGCTTAATTTTTTGGCATATAGTTGTTGGTAATTTCTGATAATTCTTTTTACTTCCTTGGTGTTAGTCATGATCTCACCCCTTTCATTCATAATGTTATTAATTTGGGTCCTTTCTCTTTTCTTTTAGGTAAGTCTGGCCAGTGGTTTATTGATCTTATTAATTCTTTCAGAGAACCAACTTCTAGTTTCATTGATCTGCTCTACTATATTTCTGGTTTCTAATTCATTGATCTCCGCTCTGATCTTTATTATTTCTCTTCTCCTGTGTAGCTTAAGCTTTATTTGTTGTTCGTTCTCCAACTCTTTAAGATGTAAAGTTAATTTGTGTATTCGGGATTTTTCTATTTTTATGAGTGTGGTTTGGATGGCTATGTATTTCCTCCTTAGGACCACCTTTGCAGCATCCCATAGGTTTTGAACCAATGTTTTTCATTCTCATTGGTTTCTATGTAAGTTCTTTGATTTCCAGGTTGATCCAAACATTCTTAAGCAGGTTGGGCTTTAGCTTCCAAGTGTTTGAATTTCTTCCACATTTTTTCTTGTGATTGAGTTTGTTTCAAAGCATTATGGTCTAAAAATATGAAGGAAATCATCTCAGTCTTTTGGTATTGGTTGAGACCTGATTTGTGATCCAGTATGTGATCTGTTCTGGAGAAAGTTCCGTGCGTTCGAGAAGAATGAGTATTCTTTTGTTTTAGGGTAGGATGTTCTGTATGTATCTACGAGGTCCATCTGGTCCAGTGTGTCATTCAAAACTCTCGTTTCTTTGTTAATTTTCTGTTTCGATGAGTGTTGAGGTCTACTATTAATGTATTATTATCAATATATCTCTTTATTTTGGTTAACAGTTGCCTTATGTAGTTGGCTACTCCCATGTTGGGGTATAGATATTTAGAATTGTTAGATCCTCTTGTTAGATAGACCCTTTAAGAATGGTATACTGTCCTTCTGTATCTCTTATTATAGTCTTTAGCTTAAAATCCAGTTTGATATGAGACAAATTGAAGGCTTTCTTTTGAGGTTTGTTGGCATGAAATATGGTTCCCCAAACCCTTTCAGTCTGAATGTATCTTTAGGCTCAAAATGAGTCTCTTATAGACAGCATATGGATGGGTCCTGTGTTTTTTTTTGTTTTGTTTTGTTTTGTTTTGTTTTTATTTGTCTGCAACCCTGTGCTGTTTCATGGGAGCATTAGGCTGTTCACCTTGAGAGTGATTATTGAAAGACAGGATTTTATTGTTATCATGTTGCCTGTGAAGTCCTTGTTTCTACAGATTGCTTCTGTATATTTCTGTTCTATATCACTCTTGTAGTCTTTTTTCTTTTATAGTACCCCCCCTTAATATTTCTTGCAGGGCCAGCTTGGTGGTCACATATTATTTTAGGTTTTGCAAGTCTTAGAAGGTCTTTATCTCTTCATCCATTCTGAGTGATAGCTTTGCTGGATAAAGTATTCTTGGCTTCATATTTTTCTCACTTAGTACCCTGAATATGTCTTGCCAGCCCTTTCTGGCTTGCCAGGTCTCTGTGGATAGGCCTGATGTTATTCTGATTTTCCTCCCTCTGTATGTAAGAAATCTCTTCCCCTTGCTTGGATCTAAGATTTTCATATTACATAATTATATGTCATGCCATCACTCAGTTCTCATTGATCTTGGGAGGGGTCTTCTCTGCCTTTTGGACAGGAATGTTTTTTTCTTCCCCAATCTAGGGAAGTTTTCAGCTATAATTTGCTCAAATATATCTTCTAGACTTCTCTCTCTCTCCACCCTCTCAGGGGTCTGTATAATTCTGATATTGGATCATTTCATTGAGTCATTTATCTCTCTCAGTTTGATTCCTTGGGTTTTAATTTGTTTTTCTCCATGCTGCCTTGTTTCCTTCTTTTATATCATCCTATACTCTAGCTCACAATTTGTTCTTCTGCCTCATTTACCCTGGCATTCAGAGTATCCAGTTTAGACTGAATTTAATTCATAGCATTTTTAAGTTCGACCTGATTGGGTCTGATTTCTGCCCTTAGAAATTCTAATTGTTGTTAATATTTTTCTCAAGCCTAGATATTGCCTTGATAATTGTTACTCTGAAGTCTGTTTCTGACATGTTGGTTATATCCATGTCCATCAGTTCTGTGGCAGAGACCACAGTCTCTGGTTCTTTCCTTTGTTGTGGGGTTCCTGCTCTTAGTCATTCTGTGGTAGGGTGGTTGAGGGAATGTACAGAGTCCAAGTTATTGACCACAACCCAAGCAAGAAGCACCTGTCTATAGGGACCTTAGAGTTGTCAGCTTCTTGTTCTTCCAGCCTGTCTTCTGGGGGAGGGGCTTGCTGTGCTGTTACTCAGGCAACCCTGTTTGGGTAGAGTTGCCCTGCCCCCTGTGGGGAGGGGATGGGCTCAGTAAAAACTGGTTTTGGGGAGCTTTTGTTCTCTGGTGGCTTTCCAAGTCCCTTCCAAGAGTCAAAGCAAAAGTGACCAATCCAGACCTCTGTCTCATAACAGAGAGATCACAGTCTGCTCTTCACTAAGCTCTCTAGGCCACACTGTATCCATTTCTGTCTGTGCTGCTAAAAACCACAGCATTCTGTGTTTTACACTCCACAGCAGCACTCCCAGTCCTCACTCCCAGTGCCAGGCACAACTCTACCCTTAGTGCTTCTAAAACTGCAAGCAAACCCCAGTTTGCACACCTGCCCCTCACAGCTCCAGGTTTCAGTCTGGGGGGCTGCCTTAAACTTCTTAACCTACGGCTACCAAAAAAAAAAAAAAAAAAAAAAGTCCTTTTGCTATTCTAGGTTCTTAGTGTTCCATAGAAATCTTGAGATTGCTTGTCATTTTCTAAAAAATAAATTTTTAATATTTAATTCAGAATTGCATTGAACCTATAGATCAATTTAGGGAAAATTACCATTTAAAAATATTGACTCTTCCAAATTCATGAATATGTGTATTTCTCTATTTATTTAGATCCTTAGTTTTTTTCATCAATGAGTTATAATTTTTAGTGTGTAGTTTTACACTTTTTGTCAAATTTTTACTAAGTATTTTTTGTTACTATGAAATTGTTCTAATGTCATTTTCCAATTATTTAATGGTAGCGTATAGAAATTCAGTTTATTTTTAACATTGATCTTTGGTCCTGCAATCTTCTTAAACTAACCTGTTAATTCTGTTAGTTTTTTTGCAGATTCTGTTAGATTTACTGCATAGACTATCATGTAATCTGTGAAAAAAAGACAGTTTTACTTTTTCCTGTCTAATATGGTTGCCTTTTATATCTTTTTCTTATCTTATTGCATGAATTAGAACCTACTGTAGAATGTTGGAGAGAAATGGTGCCTTGTCTTGTTCATGATCTTAGAGGGAAAGGATTTAGGCATTCACCATTAAGTGCATTACTACCTAGAGGTTTTTTGTAGTTGCCTTTCTGGTTGAGACAATTCCCTTTTCATTCTGTTTTGTTCAGAACTTCTATCATGGAAGATTACATTTTATCAAATAGCTTTTATGTGTCTATTGAGATGATCATATATTATTTGTTCTTTCAGCTATTAATATGGTGAATTATATTGATTGATTTTCATATTATGTGCCAACCTTGCAATCCTGGGGTAAATCTCAATTGGTAACGTTGTTGATTCTTTTTATATGTTGTATTCAGTTTAAAATTTTGTAAAGGATTTATGCATTGGTATTTATGGGGATATTAGTCTGTATTTTTCTTCATTTGTGGTATCTTTGACTTTAGTATCATAGTAACAGTGGCTTTAAAAAATGAGTTTGGAAGTGTTTCTTCCTCCTCTAATGTCTGAAAAACTTATGTAGAGGTCACATTTTTCTTTTCTTTTTCATATATTTAAAATAATTTACTAGTAAAGCCATATAAGCCTGGTCCTTAGATTATGGTAAGATTTTAAATTTCTACAATTTAAGTTTTAAGTTAAATTAAAATTTTGTATTTGTATTTTTTTTTTATTTCATATAAGTTGTCTACTATGTTGGAAAGTTATTCTTGCTATTCCCTCAAGATCTATTTAAGTTTTGTAGCTGTGGAAGTGATATCCCTTCTTTCATTCCTAAATTTGGTAATTTTTGTATTCTCTCTCTCTCTCTCTCTTTTTTTTCTTTTTGGTGGGAGGGCAGGCTAGGCTAGCTAAAGGCTCATGAATTTTTTTTCATTTTTTTATTTCTTTTCAGCATAACAGTATTCATTGTTTTTGCACCACACCCAGTCCTCCATGCAGTCCGTGCCCTCCCTAATACCCACCACATGGTTCCCCCAACCTCCCACCCCCAGCCCCTTCAAAACCCTCAGGTTGTCTTTCAGAGTCCATATCTCTCATGGTTCACCTCCCCTTCCAATTTCCCTCAGCTCCCTTCTCCTCTCCATCTCCCCTTGTCCTCCATGTTAGTTGTTATGCTCCACAAATAAGTAAAGCCATATGATAATTGACTCTCTCTGCTTGGCTTATTTCACTCAGCATCATCTCTTCCAGTCCCGCCCATGTTGCTACATTCATCCTTTTTGATGGAGGCATAATACTCCAGTGTATATGGACCACATCGCCTTATCCATTCGTCCATTGAAGGGCATCTTGGTTCTTTCCACAGTCTGGCAACCGTGGCCATTGCTGCTATAAACATTGGGGTACAGATGGCCCTTCTTTTCACTACATCTGTATCTTTGGGGTAAATACCCAGTAGTGCAATTGCAGGGTCATAGGGAAGCTCTATTTTTAATTTCTTGAGGAATCTCCACACTGTTCTCCAAAGTGGCTGCACCAACTTGCATTCCTACCAACAGTGTAAGAGGGTTGCCCTTTCTCCACATCCCCTCCAACACATGTTGTTTCCTGTCTTGCTAATTTTGGCCATTCTAACTGGTGTAACGTGGTATCTCAATTTTAATTTGAATCTCCCTGATGACTAGTGATGATGAACATTTTTTCATGTGTCTGATAGCCATTTGTATGTCTTCATTGGAGAAGTGTCTGTTCATATCTTCTGCCCAATT
>NC_081570.1:101745336-101770809 GCF_022355385.1 Mustela nigripes | reverse complement strand
CGGTTGCCTCTTTGTTTTCTTGACTGTTTCCTTTGCTGTGCAGAAGCTTTTGATCTTGATGAAGTCCCAAAAGTTCATTTTTGCTTTTGTTTCCTTTGCCTTTGGAGACATATCTTGAAAGAAGTTGCTGTGGCTGATATTGAAGAGGTTACTGCCTATGTTCTCTAGGATTCTGAAGGATTCCTGTCTCGTGTTGAGGTCTTTTATCCATTTTGAGTTTATCTTTGTGTATGGTATAAGAGAATGGTTGATTTTCGTTCTTCTACATATAGCTGTCCAGTTTTCCCAGCACCATTTATTGAAGAGACTGTCTTTTTTCCACTATATTTTTTCCTGTTTTGTCGAAGATTATTTGACCATAGAGTTGAAGGTCCATATCTGGGCTCTCTACTCTGTTCCACTGGTCTATGTGTCTGTTTTTATGGCAGTACCATGCTGTCTTGGTGATCACAGCTTTGTAGTAAAGCTTGAAATCAGTAACGTCATGCTGCCAGTTTTATTTTTGTTTTTTCAACATTTCCTTAGTGATTCGGGGTCTCTTCTGGTTCCATACAAATTTTAGGATTATTTGCTCCAGCTCTTTGAAAAATACTGGTGGGATTTTGATCGGAATGGCATTAAAAGTATAGATTGCTCTAGGCAGTATAGACATTTTAACAATGTTTATTCTTCCAATCCAAGAGCATGGAATGGTCTTCCATCTTTTTGTGTCTTCTTCAATTTCTTTCATGAGTGTTCTGTAGTTCCTCGAGTACAGATCCTTTACCTCTTTGGTTAGGTTTATTCCCAGGTATCTTATGGTTTTTGGTGCTATAGTAAATGGAATCGATTCTCTAATTTCCCTTTCTGTATTTTCATTGTTAGTGTATAAGAAAGCCACTGATTTCTGTACATTGACTTTGTATCCTGCCACATTACTGAATTGCTGTATGAGTTCTAGTAGTTTGGGCGGGGTGGAGTCTTTTGGGCTTTCCATTTAAAGAATTTTTTAAAATCTTTTTATAAGCATGACTTTTGTTTTAATTTTTTCCTCCATTTTCTCTTTTGTATTTCATTGACTTCCCCTCTGATCTTATTATTTCTTTTCTTCTGCTAGCTTTAGATTTAATTTGCTCTTCTTTTTATAGTTCCTAAAGGTGAACACTTCTCAATTTGAAATCTTTTTTCTTAATAAGATGGTTGCTGGTGGGACAGTGGATGGGAGGATTAAGTAACTGGATGATGGGCATTAGAAGGGCACTTGATATAATGAGCATTGGGTGTTATATGCAACGAATGACTCACTAAATTCTACCTCTGAAACTAATAATACACTATATGTTAATTAAATTGAATTTAAAATTAAACAAAAAATAAAGTAAAATTAACTGTTGAAGATAAGTTCTTTATAGATTTTGGATACTAACCCTTTATGTGATATATCATTTACAAATATCTTCTCCCATCCTGTTGGTTGTCTTTTGGTTTTGTTGACTATTTCTTTTGCTGCATACAAGCTTTTGATCTTGATGAAGTCCTTATAGTTCATTTTTGCCCTTGCTTTTTTTTACTTTTGGTGATGTGTCTAGGAAGAAGTTGTTGTGGCTGAGATCAAAGAAGTTGCTGCCTGTGTTTTTCTCAATGATTTTGATGGATTCCTGTCTCGTATTTAGGTCTTCCATCCATTTTAAATCTATTTTTGTGTGTGGTGTAAGGAAATGGCCCAGTTTCATTCTTGTGCATGTGGCAGTCCAATTTTCCCAATATCATTTGCTGAATAGACTGTCTTTTTTCCATTGGATATTTATTCCTGCTTTGTTGACAATTAGTTGACTATAGAGATGAAAGTCCATTTCTGAGTTCTCTATTCTGTTCCATTGATCTATGCATCGATTTTTGTGCCATTACCATACTGTCTTAATGATTATAGCTTTGTAACAGAGCTTGAATTGGAATTGTGATGCCACAAGCTTTGCTTTTCTTTTTCAGCATTCCTCTGGCTATTTGGGATCTTTTCCATTTCCATACAAATATTAGGATTATTCCATTTCTTTGAGAAAAATTGATGGTATTTTGATAGGGATTGCATTAAATGTGTAGATTGCTATACGTAGCATAGGCATTTTCACAATATTTGTTCTTCCAACCCATGAGCCTGGAATGTTTTTTGATTTCTTTGTGTCTTTCTCAATTTCTTTCATGAGTACTCAACAGTTTTGTGAGTACAGATTCTTTGCCTCTTTGGTTAGGTTTATTCCTAGTTATCTTATGGTTTTGGGTACAATTGTAAATGGGATTGACTTCTTAATTTCTCTTTCTTCTGTCTTGTTGTTGGTGTACAGAAATGCAACTGGTTTCTGTGCATTGATTTTATATCCTGACAGTTTACTGAATTCCTGTGTGAATTCTAGCAGTTTTAGAGTGGAGTCTTTTGGGTTTTCCACATAAAGTATCATATCATCTGCAAAGAGTGATAGGTTGACTTCTTCTTTGCCAGTTTGGGTGCCTTTTATTTCTTTTTGTTGTGTGGTTGCTGAGGCTAGGACTTCTAGTACTATGTTGAATATTAGTGGTGATAGTGGACATCTCTGCCATGGTCCTGACCTTTGGAGAAAAGCTCTCAGTCTTTCCCCATTGAGAATGATATTTGCTGTGGGTTTTTCACGGATGGCTTTTATGATACTGAGGTATATTCCTTCTATCCCTACACTGTGAATAGTTTTAATCAAGAAAGGATACTGTACTTTGACAAATGCTTTTTCAGCATCCATTGAGAGTATCATATGGTTCTTGTCCTTTCTTTATTAATGTTGTGTATCACATTGATTGATTGGCAGATGTTGAACCAACCTTGCAGCCCAGGAATAAATCCCACTTGGTTGTGGTGAATAATCCTTTTAATGTTCTGTTGGATCATATTGACTAGTATTTTCTTGAGAATTTAGGCATCCATGTTCATCAGGTTTATTGGTCTGTAATTCTCCTTTTTGGTAGGGTCTTTGTCCCATTTTGGGATCAAGGTAATGTTAGCCTCATAAAATGAATTTGAAACTTTCCCTTACTTACATTTATATTTTTTGGAACAGTTTCAAGAGAATAGGTATTAATTCTTCTTTAAATGTTTGGTAGAATTCCTCTGGGAAGCCATTTGGCCCTGGGCTCTTGTTTTTTGGGAGATTTTTGATTACTGGTTCAGTATCCTTGCTGGTTATAGGTTTGTTCAGATTTTCTATTTCTTCCTTGTTCAGGTTTGGTATTTTAGATGACTCTAGGAGTACATCCATTTCTTCCAGACTCTCTAATTTGTTGGCATATATTTGCTCATAATATGTTCTTATAATTGTTTGTATTTCTTTGTTTTTGATTGTAATCTCTCCTCTTTCATTCATGATTTCATTTATTTGGGTCCTTTCTGTTTTCTTTTTGATAAATCTGGCCAGAGGTTTATCAGTCTTATAAATTCTTTCAAAGAACCAGCTCCTACTTTCATTGGTCTTATTAATTTCTTGCCTTTATCTTTTTTTCTTCTGCTTTTGCTTTAGGTTTAATTTGCTGTAGTTATTTATTTTTTAAGATGGATACTGAAAATAGATTTCATTCTGGGTAAACCTTAAGCTTCCCCCAAGAAGTTTTAATATGTGCTATTAAGACTTAGTTCAAATTATTTTAAAAATTTCATTGTGATTTTCTCCCTAGTTTATCAGTGTCTTGAAGTTTATTTTTGAATTTTTAAGCATGCATTTTTCTAGCTATCTTTTTGTTATTAATTTCTACCCTAATTATGCTGTGTTCAGAATGTGGAATCTGAATGATTTCACTCATTTGATGTTTGTTCAGACACTTTTTATGATCCATCATATAGCATCCTTATAAATAGTCTATAATTGTTGGTTCCAATATTTTATATACATCTAATCATTTTCTTAATTGTATTATTCAATTCTTCTCTATCCTACTGCTTTTTTAAAAAAATATTTTATTTAAATTCTGGTTCATTTGCAGTGTAGTATTTATTCATTTCAGGTGTGCAATATAGTCATTAAACAATTCTATATAACACCCACTGCTCATCATAAGTACACTTCTTAATCCCCACCACCTATTTAACCCATTCCTGTACACATCTCCCCTCTAGTAACCATCAGTTGTTCTTTATAGTTAAGAATCTGATTTGTAAAAAAAAAAAAAAAAAAAAAAAAAAAGAATCTGTTTTGTACTTTGTCTCTCTCTTTCATCCCATTGTTCATTTGTTTTGTTTCTTAATTTCTATATATGACTGACATCTTATGGTATTTGTCTTTCTCTGACTCACTTATTGCCCTTAGCATAATACTCTTTAGCTCCATCCATGTTTCCGCAAATGGCAAGGCTTTATACTTTCTAAATAGCTGAGTAATATTCCATTACATATACCACATCTTCCCTTTTTCCCCTCAAATCTAGGGTTAGGGTTTCTATTAGGGGAAGGACAAAGTGAGAGACAGGTGGGGGTTAGGTTTAGGACCAGGGTGAGAATATGTGCTGGTATCCTGAAGTGCAGAGACCTCTTGAGAGTTTAGGTTTAGAGTTAGTGTTAGGGTAAAGGTTAGGGGTTAGATGGTGGAGGTTATAGGTTATAGTTATGTTTAAGTTAGGGTTAGGGATATGGTATCTGCCTGATAATCATGCAGTTCCAAGACATCTCCAGAGAAGAAAACCCTAGACTTCTGCTGGGGTGAAATAGGGCAACCGTCTGCTTGGCTAAGGCAAGGAGATTTGAGCCTCTCAGTGCTCTTTAAATAGATATTTAGTTGTTCCTTCTGCTTTTATTCTCTTTCTTTACAACCATTTCCATAAAAATATTACCAATTCTAAAAAGTTTGATGTCTTCTTCAGAATAATTAGGCTGCTTTTCATCTTTTCTTATTGTGGGCTCAGGAACCCATTATGTCAGATCTGGGGTTAGAATGAGGATATGTGTCTGGTAACCTGCAGTTCAGAGACTCCAGAGGGTTAGGGTTAAGGTTATGGTTCTGTTTAGGGTTAGGATTTGGTTAGGGTTAGGATATGTGCCTGATATCCTGCAATTTACAACTGCTGCTCTTAACTGGTCGAAACTATAAACAATCTGTCTTTCAGGTAACTCTTCTTTCATTAAGAGTTGTGTATGAATGCTTTTCTATGGAAGCATATGAAAACAGTTGTATGCTTAATTCCTTGAAACTAGACTGTGTACAAATCATCTGTCAACTAACATCTTTCTTTCAGATAAAATTGTTGTAAACATGTGGAAGTAAATGGGAATAGCAATGTGCTGAGCTCCTTGAATATACAGTATGTATAAACTGTCAAGTGACATCTTTCTTTCAGATCTAATTGTTGTAAACTTATGTGTAGAAGCATGTGGTAATAGAGCTATTCTTTTTTTTTTTTGCATCTGTATGTATGTTTTTTTCCTCCAAATTTTTATTTAAATTCCAGTTAGTTAACATATAGTGTAAAAACAAAACAAAACAAAACAAAACAAACAAAACAAAAAACCAAAAACCACACAGTGTAATGTAAATTTCAGGTGTACAATTTAGTGATTCATTACTTACATACAACACCCAGTGCTCAACCTACTGCTTTTTAGATCCTTGATCTGTATATAACTGAGAAAGCTGTGTTAAGATCTCTTTATATCACTGTAGACTTATTTATATTTATTCTTATTTCTGACAGTATTTGCTGTCAACTATATTTGGGAACTATATTAGTAGGTGCATACAAATTAGAATTGTTTTATGTTCTTGGGATTAAGCATTTATTACTATGTAATATCTATGGTTAGTGATGCTTTTTTCTTAAGGTTTACTTTGGTTAATATTAACAAATCTATACTAGTTTTATTTTAGTTGTTGTTTAAAAAGTGTATCTTTTCTTAGACATTTTTAGTTTCAACTTTTCTATGTCATTGTATTTAAAATATTCCTCTTATGATCAGAATGTAGTTGGAATTTAGTTTTCTTGAGTTTGTTGTTCTTTATCTCTTCATTGAAGTATTTAACATATATATAAGTACTATTTTTAATTAAGTATCGTAAAATTTTTGTTTTTTCTTTGTACTAGTTTCTTAGCTCTACATTGTTTTTTCTTTTAGATATCACTTTTGATTGCTTCTTTTTCTCAGTGAACTAGGAAATAAGGTCGTCAACTTAAAGATGAAGGAGGAAATGATGGAGTTTTGGAGAAGGGAAGAAAGGGTTAAGGCATGTAAGACTAGAAAAAGATGCAGTAAGAGCTGGGTAGCACAAGTGTCCTGGTGTTACTGTTGAGGAAATTAGAATGAGCTTATCAATATAGATGTCTGTTTTTCTCTAGACATATTCAGCTGCATAAAGACAGGTGTGGAATGGACAGAATTTAAGATTTAATCATTATTACAATTTTTTATGTATGGAGAGTTGGTCAAAGGTATTGATGGTATTATACAAGAAAGTGATTGTAATGATGCACCAGAGTATCTAAACTAGGTTAAGAAGGAGGTGAGGTAATAAGGTACTAAAAATTATACATTGATAATTTCTTTCTTTCCTTTATTTCTTTTTTTGGTCTTAGCAAAATCAAAGTATTGATGGAAATAAGGGTACTAAAGTAAATAGGAGAGATAGGAACTACTGGCTGGAAAGTAGTATACTTAAAATTGAGATTATATAGAATGAGCACTTACTGTTAATCCCTAGGGATAAGCATGTGTGTGAGTGGCTGAAGTCTAGTAATAGACAGTACCATTACAGGTGAGAAGTTTAAGAAATTGAGTGGGAAGTGAACTGAAAGAATTATTTCTATGAATATTCTCATAAAATATGATAAAAATATATTTAAAATAACTTTTTTCTAAACATTCTTGTAAAAACCCACAGACCTCTGAATTATTCTCTGTAATCCTAGAAGAACTTTAGTTATTGGAGCTTTAAAAGGTAAGAATAGATAGTATAGGATGGTAAATTAGTAGATCCCATAAGCAAACAAAATAACAATAATAGTGATGCAAAATACAGCAAACTTCTTTCTTCAATTTTATAAGGGTATCAAAACCCCTTCTAGAACTACTCTCCTCTCATCTGGCATTCAAGAATAGCAATATATACTATCATCTACAATTCATGGTTGAGAAAACGTGCAAATATGTTTTATTAATTATAAAAGTAATTTGCCCCAATTTTAATTAGAAGAAATGAAGGATGTTTCTTTTAAATATTTTTCCTGATCTTAAGTTGATGCAAAACATCTTGGGTTGGACAACCTAGTGATTCACTGTTTTCTTCTTAAGATGAGAAGCTGTGTATAGGAAGATTTGATTTTGATGGTATCTTTTTAAAAAATTAGAACCCTGGGTATTTTTTTACACTTAGATCAGTGAGCTTTATGATATTACCTTTTCTCTATTACTTACTACTTACTCTATTACTTATTATTAATTACCAAAATTACTTGATAATTTTGTCCAGTGTTATGTCTTTTATGTTCTGGCCTGTAGTTGATGAGGTAGAGTTTCCTGTTAAAGGGTATATAGGAATAAGGGTTGTGTGTGTTACAGGTTTAGTTTTCTCCCTTGGTTTTAAAACTAAGATTCTCTTAGGATCATCTACCAGTTGCAGAAGGCTATTGAGTTTGGGAGTTTACCTTGAGAAGTTATGTTAGTTGATGCAGTTGTACTAACACCTGACTTATTTTGCATCTGGCTTTCCATTGGTCATAGTGCAGAGAGGAGATATTGGTGGAAACGAAGATAGTGGAGATATGGAGGTGTAAGGAGATCTTTGGTTGACTTTCTTAACTAGTTAAGGAAGAGAAGTCCCTGTGGGAAGGTGGAAGTGGGTGGTGTATCTGTCACTTAGGGACTAAGTGATCTTTGGCTAATCCTTTAACTCTTCAGAGCTTCAGTTTTCTCATCTATAAAGTAAAAATAACATGACTATCTTGACTATTCCAGAGGTGTATGACTATATTGGGACACTAAAAAATGTAAATGAGTAATATTAACCACATGATTTATAACCTCCAGTTAGAATCTGATGCCCTCTGTTCCTGCTTTTTCTAAGGTCACACACAGTCTCACATCCTTCAGATCTGGGCATCTGTGCTAGAATTAGGTTGGAAAGCAACAGGAATGCTAGGTCTGGGATTCTCACCATACCTGGACTGCCACTTGGCACAACGTCTTGCATAGAATTGACCCTCACATGTGAATGAATGACTAAATTATAGACCACACTAAATTCATTAATATTTTCTCCCTTACATTAACATTAGGACATTTTAGTGTCAAGGCCACATTTTTCCTGACCAATATTACTAGCTGCGGGAGGATAGGTGAGGGTATATGATTATACTAAAGGATTGTGAATGCTTTACCAGTGGATGGTCTTAAGCATGGCAGTGTTAGACAATAACCGAAGACTGAATGCCCTGGTAAATTCTCCTTTGATTGTATTCTTTGGATGACATATTTCTGTTTCTTTTTATCCAGGAATATGGATGGAGTATCCACTCTGTCCCTAACTATAAATGGATCACTATTATTAAAAGTCACTTTGGAGAGTGTGTGGATGGCTCAGTATGTTGAGCGTACAACTCTTGGTTTTGGCTCAGGTCTTGATTTCAGTATCCTGGGATCAAGCCCTGTGTGGGGCTCCCTGCTTAGTCTGCTTGTCTCCCTCTCTCTGTCCCTCCTTTTGCTTGTGCTCTGTTTCTCTCTAAAATAAGTAAATAAATCTTTTAAAAAAATAAGTAAATAAATTTTTTTTAAAAAAGAAGAAAACTACCTCAACATAATAAAAGCCATAAAAAATGTATGTATGACCTTCCTTCTCCTCTTTTCCTAAAACCCAGCCCCAAATGTGCATCACTATCTCTACTGAACTGCCTCCTAGCAGATCAGGAATGAATCCTGGTCAGATCTCTGCTCTCCTCTTTTAGAGATCCTCCTTTCTGAAGCTCAAATGACAGGAATCGTTCATCTCTTAAAAAGATCCAGGACTAGACTTTTGACACCTTTGCCCATGGTCTCTTGACTCAGTAATGTGACTAGTGCAGAGAAACTGAGAGGATGACAAAAGCTTTATCTTAACTGGTGTTGGTTTATCCATGGGGGAGGATTTCTCTTTTTTTTTTCCCCCCTAAAGCTCATCTCCTTTATCCCATGCACATGCACTTCATTGAGCTAAAGCTGTAGAACAGTGCAGCCTTGATTTATGAGGGCTGTGTTTCTTTCCTGATCCTGGCTGGCACAGTGCTGGAGGTTTTGCTTTTATGTGTCCACATTAGGGGGCAACTGGCGACCAGCTGTTGGAAACTGGTTTAAGAAAATAATAAAAATAAAAATACTTTTGGACTATCCTGTCATACCAGGTTTCTAGTACCTGCCATCAGCCTTGGTATAAATAAGGGAGTCTTTTCCCCTTGGAATGAGATTTCTCTGTGACAAATAGATTTATATAGTGCTGGAATGATTGGTAGGTACCAAGGGGATCTTGCCTGAGGGCTAAGTTAATAATTGAGACTGTTAGAACAATAACTCACAAGGTCCCCACCTCCTTTGTCTCTGAAAGGTCCCCAAGTACTCCCTATGTTATGTACTCCCAAGCCTGGAACTGCTGCTAAACTCAGCTGTATCTGGGATGGAAGGTTTCACCTGCAGAGACTGGTTATAGGGAGTGCCAGCATGATATGAAGCTTCCCACCCAAGTGAGGGGTTATCGGGGCAGGAGCCAATGGCAGAAAGAAGGGGAAGTTCGTTTGGGACATGGGGCACCCTCACATACATGAGCAGTGTTATAGAAAAGGAAAAGTATAAGAGATCTCTTTAATGATCATGATTCTGTGAATGTTTTGAGTCACAGGTTCTTTGTAAGCATTTTGTATACACTATATGATACCTGTCAACCTCCTCAAGGAATTTATTACTTATTTGTTTAGAATTTATTTGTTGCATTCTTTGAAGAAATACTTAAGACATCTTGCAATAAAATACATATAGAACAAGACAGTTAATATTTAAATATTTAAAGATTTTATTTATTTATTTGACAGAGAGAGATCACAGTAGACAGAGAGGCAGGCAGAGAGAGAGAGAGGGAAGCAGGCTCACTGCTGAGCAGAGAGCCCGATGTGGGACTCGACCCCAGGACCCTGAGATCATGACCTGAGCCGAAGGCAGCAGCTTAACCCACTGAGCCACCCAGGCACCCCAATATTTAAATATTTAAATAGAAGTTTGAAAATCATGTAGACCGAGGACAAAATAAACGTAACAAAACCTTAAACCAGTATTTGTCAGACTATGTTAACTTGCTCAGTTAGTTCTGTTGGGTGTAAATATGTATTTCTTGAAAAGGTTGTTCTGTAATCAAATTAAACTATGGGTGGAGAAAAGCTAAACAGATACGTTCTTACTAAAAAATTCCCCAGATCCTTTAATTTGCTAAAAAGTTCTATAAACTTTCAAAAGAAGGATACAACTACATTTTTTTTTCATAGTGTTTTGCAGAACATACTTTGTGCAAAATGGGCATATGCCAAAATGATTTCTGGAATAGAGCAGCAATTTAAATTCCAAGCTCCTTAGGCATCAAGGCAGGAAAGGACATTTATGAAGAAGGAATACAGCTTTTAGATAAGAGTGACAGAATTCAAAATAAGTTTCAAAGGGATTTATTTCATGACTCCTTATTCAAAGGGTGCTAGATAATGTGATGGCTATTGTTATGAGCATTAACTTTGTAGAAATGGCAGACGTGCTTTCATTGTGCCCATTTCTTATTTTGACCCATAACACAATATCGAAAACATTGAGGATGGCATCATATTAAAAAAAATATAAGTTCCTAGAAAGTTAGTGTTGTCAGATAAAGTATAGGACACTCAGTAAAATTTGAATTTCAGACAAGCAATACAATAATTTTTAGTATAAAAATGTCTAAAAATTGCATGGGATATAGTTATAAAGTTTTTTCACTCTTTAGTTAAAATGCAAATTTAACTAGTTGCCCATATTTTTATTCACTAAATCTAGCAACCGTACTAGAAGGTCAGGTTCTGAGCCATATGTTTGAATCATCTAGCAGCCTCCACTATGCAATAATCACCATGCCTGGCATTGCCATAGCCTTCTTTGAATTGACCTACACGGATCGGAGAGTCTACAAGTTGTCAAATCTGTCTTCGCTTGCCCACTACCACTAGTCTTGGAGTTCTGGGTCTTTGCATTGCCCTGGGAAATGGGCTGGCTGCCCCTTTGGAATACTCTTGGCCCTTTAGAATACTTTAGAATACTGTCTCAGCCCTTCAGTTCCCTGAAGTCAATGGTTAACCTTAAGAAGGAACATTTATTTGGTTAGTTGTCATGGACAAGTGAGAATGTTACTTCCTAGGCAAGCCCCTCTACCCCACAGTATTTATCACACCATCTCTGCACTTGTAGTATATTATTAGCCTTTTATGCCTTCTCTCACCTGTTGAAATGAGAATGCAAGTTCTCTGGGCCTCTGCAGCCCTTTCCCTTACATTAACTTAAGTCACACCAGATGTGGTGCTTTACTGCTTAGGAAGACTAATTGATTTCACTAGCCACAATACTTCTATTGTTTTATTTTTTTAAAAAAGCTCAAATAAACACTGTGGTGGATTTTCTCCTCCTTCTCCCTCTCTCTTCTTGCCAAAAGACCCAAAGTTTATTCAATTAAAGGCGTCCAGAAAGTGTGACGAAAAATCCATGGATGGAGTACATCTACTGTTAAAGAGAAAAAAAAAAAAAAAAAGAAAAGAAAAAGAAAGGGGAAAAAGAAAGGAGGAGGATAAAGGGTTGTAGAGAAGAGGGAAGGAAGCCTCTCTGGGACCAGCAGTAACTCTGATGGATGGCTGGTGTGTGTACGACGTTATTATTTGTTATGTGAGTGTAGGGAGATGGCAGCCGAGCTGAGCAATACACCTGCTGGGCTCCAAGAAGCCAAAACAGCTGCACACATTGATTTAGAAGCTTGCTACTTGGGGCTCCAGGAACGAATCAAGCGACAGCTCATAAAAAAAGAGGGTTTTATGATTCTCCCTCCTCTTTCTGTAAGCAAATGGCCACATCATATGTTTTCCTAACGCGGTCATAACTCAAAATTAAATCCCAGCCCAAGGTGTCAGCCTGGTGCCATGTCAGGATTGTAACAGCTTGTTTTAGAGGTTGCCATGGAGATGGTGGAGCAAGGATGGGGGCAGGTCTGGGAGGTAGGAAGGGGTACAAAGTACTCTTTGCCTCAGTGTGGCTTAGACACTTAAGGATAATTAGTTGTAGTGTTTTGTTTTGTTTTGTTTTGTTTTAAAGAAGTGAGGGACCTAACAGTGTTTGGTGATTTTATGCTAATTACAGCCTCAGTTCATAGTGTAAAAATGCTAAGCAGTGTCACACTACGGAGCTACTCCTGCCAAAGTAAGTGAGGGTGAGTTGTGGAGCATGTGCTGCCAAGGGGAGGCTCCCAGGGCAGTCTGTCTCCTCCACACTTCCAAGTCCGGTTGTTGATAACACAAAATGGAATGGAGTCAAAATATTTTTGGAATACGTTGAATGAAAGTGGCCATGAAGAAAAGAGAAGCGCTTTAAGAGGGATAGCAGATTCTCCAAAGCTATAGCCTGCATATGCATGGCCAAAGGGCTGTAAGCCCCAATGATGTCAGACAAATCTCTATGCAATGCTCACCCTAAAGGTGATCATAGTCTGAAGGACTCTTGCATAAGTAATTCTATAGGATTCAGTAGATAACCACAGATTTCATTCATTTATCAAGTAGTTACTGGACATTGGACACCTTGAAAATGTTATAATGAATATTCATGAGTGAACAAACAAATGAAAGAACATATGAATGAAAAACATGGATTTATGTCTCATTGCTAATAGCTCTGTAACAGCATGAGCATAGCAGGAGAAAATAAAATAATACTGTTCTTTCAAAGTCCAAATTTGCATAATCCCCAAAGTTCAGACATTAGTGATGTTCTTACCTTAACATTTTTCCTTACAAAGAAGTCATCCATCAACGCCCTCTCAGTTACTTGGAAGGGCAGTACATCTTCAGGCCAAGCCCTCTCCTAAATTCTCATTCTGCATTTCCAGCCATCTGTAGTACATTTCATTCAACTTTCATAGTGCCTTTTAAACAAATTATTCTCCCTCTTTCCTAAATCATTTTTATCTTGATTTTCTGCTTTTTATTATGACTAAGTAGGCTTATTCATTAAAGCTCAAAATATTAGCTATAACTTTGGTTTCCTTTCTAGATTCAGATAGACACTATACACTCTCCTTTCTTTCATAGTGTCCCTCAAGTCTGTAACTTCCTTCTCACCTCTGCTATCATTTCCTAGTTCAGGAATGTGTTTCCTCATACATGAGCTGTAACCATTGCTTCCCATTTAATTTTTTTCACTCTAGTCTTTAAGCTCTTCTTTCTTCCAGCACTTTAAACACACCTAACACCTTGCTGCCAGGGTAAACTGGCCCAAATATGACATGCTTCTAAAAGCTCCAATCACTCCCTCATTTCACATAGAGTAAAATCCACATACTGTCATCTGGCTTTTATAGCTTTATTTTCTACTGGTAACAGATACAAATATTCTGTGTTAGCAAAAATAATATAAAATTATCAAATATATGTATCCATTATTGTACTGAACATTTTACAGTCATAGTTTGTCTGTCTGTCTTAACAGCATTCCTATGAGGTATGTATTATTATTTTTTTTCAGATGATGAAATCAAGGCACAAAGAAGTGATGTGTCTTGCCCAGGATCACAAATGGGAGAGCTGAAATTTGACCTAAGCAGTGGGTCTTGACCCTACAGGCTCTTAGAAACTGTACCATCACCTCTTTGCAACAACTTAGTCTGCCTCCTGAAGACATCTTATACTCTACTGTCTCACTGCCTTAGCTTGACTACTCCTCTTTTTTCAGAATGCCTTCTTGCCTGCTTTCTTTAACGTAATTTCAAGCACTTTTGAAGTTCTACTAGAAGGTCTACTCCTCCACTAAACATATGCATCTAAAAGGAATTCTTTTTCCTCAAAATTGCTATACTATCCACAGTCTACACTATTGATTGACTTTAATGCCTTATCAGATACCCACATGTCTTATTCTTCTCTGGATTCCCCTCATTACCAGACACAGTGATGTCTACTAGTGCTTACTCAATAAATTGCTAATTAACAGAATGGAGAACTCTGAAATGAACTATACCAGGGTTATCTTTCACATTTTATTCTCTATCATTTCTCCTGGATTAAAGCTTGATTTTTTTTTTAAAGATCTTATTTATTTATTTATTTGTCAGAAAGAAAGAGAGAAAGCCCACAAGCAGGCAGAGAGGCTGGCAGTGGCGGAGAGAGAGGCAGGCTCCCCGCCAAGCAAGAAGCCCGATGCGGGACTCAATCCCATGACCCCAGGATCATGACCTGAGCCGAAGGCAATGGCTTAACCCACTGAGCCACCCAAGCATCCCTAAAACTTGATTTTACACCACTTTACTTTAAAAAAAAAAATCATTCTTTGGGCGCCTGGGTGGCTCAGTGGGTTGAGTTGCTGCCTTTGGCTCAGGTCATGATCTCAGGGTCCTGGGATAGAGTCCCGCATTGGGCTCTCTGCTCAGTGGGGAGCTTGCTTCCCTCTCTCTCTCTGCCTGCCTCTCTGTCTACTTGTGATCTCTGTCAAATAAATAAATAAAATCTTAAAAAAATCATTCTTTAACCTTCTTTGGGCTGTGATTTGACCCCTTTGAAACTCTGGGTACTTTCCTTTTTCTTAAACTCCTAGGAAGTTTTGAGCAGGTGAACAGGAAGGTACTGTGTCTAATAGTAGAGTAGATGGTATCAGAATTTGGCGCTATTCCATTAGGTTATTCAGCAGTATATCTCTTCCTTTGGTACCCTTTCAAGAAGGCAGAGTATCTATCTCTTGCTTCCTCTGTTAGTCTTGAACTCTTTGCTCAAAGATTTTACTAGAGTGGCTTCCTTGGGAAGAGCTCGCATACACGAAACTTAGCCTCAACTTCTCCCAGGTCACCATCCCTCAATTGTAACATATTCTCTTGGGAACCATCTTGACTACTAATCTGTAGGAAAACAAATAGTGAGTACTTAGATTTTAAGGACTTATAAGGTGCTACCTCTTCCAGGAATACCAATAAATTTTTTTAAGTGTATCTAACTTTCCTTCAGCCTAAAGAAATGAATTTCTAATGGTGTAACATTTCAGGGTTTATGGGGACAGGGCAATCAGGCAATCATGTAGCAGTCTCTCTGCTACATGAAAGACTTGCTCCAGAGTGTGACTGTAAGCAAATATATTACACAAGTATGAGAATTGCCAGAATCAAAAGAGTTAGTACACTTTGTCAACTATGAAGTGCTTCCTCTAAAGAATAGCTACTTCTAGCAGTAGCACATATTAGGAATTGTAGTTTTGGAAAGAGATTATCTAGAATGTAAATCATTTAGGGGATAAATAGGAAATATTTTAAATTAAAATAGGATAAATAGGAAGCTAAAGAGGCATCTTGTATTTTAGCAGTGGTAGGAAAGGAAGAGAGTTTGTCAAATACCGCACAATGAAGTATCTAACCATGTACCATCATCTCTTAAGATGGTGATGTTCTTGGAAAAGAAGACATACTAAATCAGTACAAATCCAAAACAAAATTATGAGTTAGTTAATCACTGATTAGGACAAAATTTAGTCATCAGGTTACTGAGAGAGTAGGTATGAAATGGGCAAGTTTTGTTAAGGATAGGATGAAAAGGATAATAGATTTTTAATTTTTATTTATTTATTTTTTTGCAGGGGGTGTTTTAGAAATCAGGAAAGCCTGATTTTAGAAGGGTACAATATATGGTGGGGAACAACCAAAACAGCCAAAGAACATGAAGAGCCTAGAGAGAAAAAACATGGGAGATGGCTTTAGAAACAACAGTAACAAATTCTAAAGATACCTTTTGTCTAGTTCACTCCCTACTTTAGTTAAATGAATCATTTGGGCATTAATTAATTAAGTTTAAGCAGATTACATATGTGTATCCTGAACCACATATCACTTTATTCTGAGCACTTAAACTCGGCTATGTTAGAGCAGTCTGGGCTTAGCTAAATATTTATATAATTAATTTTGTGACAAGGTGATACATTAGGTCTTTCTGTTTTTCACGTGAAATATGAATATGATCAAAGGAATTTTATAAGTAATTGATACAAAGTATTTGACAGCATTTTATACATATAAAACACTGAATATTTCATGAGAGAGCTCTATTTCTCGGAATATGTTATTATTTTCTTATATAGATTGAATTTTTCCACAGGATTTTCCTAAAATTAATCTGCTGTATGAATAAAATTATTAAGCTGTATGGCTCTGTGAGGGCTACAAAGCTGACAGATTAAATGAATTGATGAGTTGTTTTTATTATGTCTGTGACTCCCTCTAACCATAATTATTTTATTATTCTTCATTTTTAATGGCCTGTATCCCATATGGAACATTTTCAAAAGTATTCTATCATTTTCTTTTAAAGCCTTATCTTCCATTAGTAGTAAAATGAAGCTTATACTTTTTAAGGCCCAACCCAAGAATTTTCAGTCCCTGCTATTTTTCATCTGTTCATTCAGCAAACATTTATAGAATGTCTATTATTTATCAGGATTATAGCTACATACTGATGATAAAACTTGCTATCTAATTTATCCCATCCAAGCCTATGTACAAATATTTACTATCTTGCTTTCTTGGTTTGTCTAAATCCTGAACATGACTATTACAAAACTCTAATAGTTTACAAATTCCTGGGAATTTTATTCTATTAAATGTTATTTTAAATTAAAAAATGGTTTGTGACTGTATATCTATATGTGATTTAAAGAATAATAATAATAAATAAAAGAAAATAATATACCTATCACTCAACTTAAAATATATATATTTTACAACAAAAACACAAATAAGTAATGGGACTACATCAGACTAAAAACTTCATACAACAAAGGAAACCATCAACAAAATGAAAAGGCATCCTGTAGAATGGGAAAAAGTATTTGCAAACCATATATCCAATAAGGGGTTAGTATCCAAAGTATACAAGGAACTTACATAACTCAATAGGAAAAAAAACCCACCAAAATACAAAAACACAATTTAGAAATAGACCAAGGACCTATATGGACATCCTCACTAAAAACAAACAAACAAAAACAAATGGCCAACAGGTATATAAGAAAAGGTGCTCAGCATCATTCCTCATCAGGAAAGTGTAGATCAAAATCACAGTGAGATATCACTTTACACCTGTATTATTAAAAACACAAGAGATAACAAATACTGGCAAGGATATGGAGAAAAAGGAACACTTTTGATTTTGAGAAATATAGTAGGAATGTAAATTGGTGCAGACACAATGGAAAACTGTGGTGATTCCTCAAGAAATTAAAACTAGAATTACCAAATGAGCCAACAATCTCACTTCTGGAGATGAGGCAAGGAAATGAAACAGGATCTCAAAAGGATATATGCATTCACATGTTTAACACACATTATCCACAGTAGCCAAGAAATGGAAATAGTCTAAGTGTCTCTTCATGGAAGAATGGATAAAGAAAATCAGATATATCTGTATAGATAGAGGAATATCTCTATCTCTTATCTCCAAGAAGAAGGAAAATCCTGTCATTTGAGACAACATGGATGAACTTGGAGAGCATTATGTTAAGTGAAATGAGCCAGAGAAAGAAAAATACCACATGCTATCATTGATATGTGGAATCTAAAAAAAACAAAAACAAAAACAAAAACAAACAAACAAAAAAACCTGAACTCAAAGAAACAGTAGAAGAGTGGTCATCAGTGGCTGGATGGTGGGGAAAACAGGGAGCAATGAGGAAAAAAGACACAAAGTTTCAGGGAAAAAAATCTCAACAATTCCTTTGATGCTTCCTTTCCAAATGACAGCAACTTTCCTTCACTCCTAGAAGTAAATACTAATCTGAAATCCTTTTTAGCTCAACATTGTTTGTGAAGTTCATCTAGTTGTTATGTGTCAAATAAATTCAGTAATTTTCACTGCTATATACTATTCTATAATTTGTTTTTAAGTTTTTCAGAGAATGGAAATATGACAGGTTGCCATTTTTTTGTTTCCTTCTTTTTGTTCATTTTGTCTTTTACTATTAAGAATAATTCTGCCGGGCGCCTGGGTGGCTCAGTGGGTTAAGTCTCTGCCTTCAGCTCAGGTCACGATCTCAGGGTCCTGGGATTGAGTCTCACATGGGGCTTTCTGCTCAGTGGAAAGCCTGCTTTTCCCCCTTTCTCTCTGCCTGCCTCTCTACCTACTTGTGATTTCTCTCTGTGTGTCAAATAAATAAATAAAATCTTAAAAAAAAAAAAAAAAGAAGAAGAATTCTGCCATTAACATTCTTATCTGCCTGCCCTGTTACAGTATAGGCAAGTTTCCCCAGGGTGTGTACCTAGGAGAGGAATAGCTATGTTGTAATGTATGCTCATTTAACTTGGCTGGATAACCATAAATTATATCCCATGGTGTTTGTACAAAAGTACACTGCTACCAGCAATATATAAGGGTTTTCAATATCTGAGTTAGTTTTTGATAATCTGGTGAACATAATATATATATATATCATTGTGGTTTTAATGTGTATTTTCTTGATAAAATACATCTTCTCATATAGTCATTGGTATTTCCTCCTCTGTGAATGTTTGTTCGTGACATTTGATCACTTTTGATTTGTCTTTTTCTTACTGATTCATAGTGTGTGTATTAGTGGTTTGGCTTTTTACTTTTATGTTTGAATTTTGATGAACCAATGTTCTTAATTTTAATGTAGTCAGTGTATCAATTCCTTCCATTTTGAATTGATTTTTTGTCTTTTACAAAAAGTCTTCTAGCATCATGAAAATATTCATAATTTGTCTAGAATTGATTTTTTTATATAATGGGAGCTGAGGGGTCCAATTTCAACTTTTTAGCTATAATTTCAAATCTTTTTCTATATAGAAAACCAAGTATTTTAGCTCCACCTATCTGCAGTGTTATTTCTGTTATATCTACGTATCACTATTCGTATGGATCTTTTTCTGGACTGTTTATTCTGGTCCACTGATCTGTTGATCTATCCATAAATAGATAATATAATTCTCTCCTAATAATTCTTTTAAAACTTTCTGACAAAGAAATACAAATCTTCTCACCCACCCTTTATTCTTATTCAGAGCATCTTGTATTTGTTTTCATGTTTGTTCTCTTTGCTTTCCATTATTTTTTTCTTTAAATTTAATTTTGATTAAATGTAATACATTTACATGGTTAAATTTTTTTTAAGAGTATAAGGAGGTATGCTGTGAAAATTAATTCTCCTGTCTCTGTTCCCCAGCTACACACTTCCATCCTTATAAACAGCTGTTATTAGTTTCTTCAGGGTCTTCCCAAGGGTCCCCAGGACATTTTATATATATCAAGCATATATGTGAATATTGTCTCTTATAATGATTGTAAGTGCTCTTCTAGGATATTCAATATTTTGCTTTATCTTTAATAATAGATTTATATGTCTTTCTTATCAGTACATAACTTACTTTTCCTTTTTTATGGCTTAAAAATATTCCATTTTAAGGACTATACCATAATTTATTTTATCAGTCAATCCAGTGATTTTTTTTCTTTTTGAATACTTTGAAATTAGAAAAATGCTGAGATTACTAACCTTTAACATGCATGTCACGCAATGCAAATATTTCTGTATAGGATAAATCGTGAGAAATACAACTCTGTATGCATTTAAAATGTTGATGGTTATTCCTATCAATTTACATTACTAAAAGAAATCTAAGAAATCTGAATAGACCAATACAATAACCAGCAAAGAAATTAAATCAGTAATCTAAAAGTGTCCCAACAAAAATGTCCAGGCCCAGATGGCTTCCCAAAGGAATTCTATCAAATATTTAAAGAAGAATTAATATCTATTTTTCCAAAATTGTTCCATATAGAAATGGGAGGAAAACTTCCACACATTGTGTGAGGCCAGCATTACTTTGATTCCAAAACCAGAAAAAGACCCCACTGAAAAGAATTATAGGCCAATATCCCTGATGAACATGGATGCAAAAGTTCTCAACAAAACACTAACAGATTGAATCCAAGAGTACATTAAAACAATCATTCACCATGATCAAATGGGATTTTTCCTGGACTGCAAGGGTGGTTTAATATTCACAAATCAATCAACATCCTACACCACATTAATAAAGTAAAGGCTAAGAACCATATGATCCTCTCTATAGATGCAAAAAAAAAAAAAAAAAGCATTTGACAAAGTGCAACATCCATTCTTCACAAAACCCTCAACAAAATAGGGATAGAGGGAACATACCTCAACAAGACCATATATGGCCATATAATGAAAGAGCTGCAGCTAATATCATCCTCAATGGGCAAGAACTGAGAGTTTTTCCTATATGTCAGAAACAAGACAGGGATGTCCATTTTCACCATTGTTATTTAGCATAGTACTGGAAGTTCTAGCTTCAGCAATATGTCAACAAAAAGAAATAAGAGGCATCTAGACTGGCAGGGAGGAAGTCAAGCTTCCACTGTTTATAGACAACATGATATTCTATGTAATCTGAAAGACTTCACCAAAAAAATGCTATAACTGATACATGAATTCAGTAAAGTTGCAGGTTATAAAATCAACATATAAAAATCTGTTGCAGTTCTATACATTAATAAAGAAGCATCAGAAAGAGAAATCAAGGAATCAATACTATTTACAGTTGTACCCCAAATCATAAGATAGCTAGGAATGAACCTAAAAGAGGTACAAAATCTGCACTCTGAAAACTACAGAACACTTGTGAATGAAATTTAAGAGGACACAAAGGAATGGGAAAACATTCCATGCTCATGGATTGGAAGAACAAATATTATTAAAATGCCGCTACTACTTAAAACAATCTACACACTGCAATCCCTATCAACATACCACCAGCATTTTTCACAGAGCTAGAAGAAACAAAAGATTCTGAATAATCAAAGAAACCTTGAGAAAGAAAACCAGAGTTGGAGGCATCCCAATTCTGGACTTCAAACTCTATTTCAAAGCTGTAGTCATCAAAACAGTATGGTACTGGTACAAAACAGGCACATAGATCAGTGGAACAGAATAGAAAACCCAGAAATGGACCCACAACTCTATGGTCAACTAATCTTTGACAAAGCAGGAAAGAATAACTAGCAGAAAAAAGTCTCTTCAACAAATGATATTGGGAAAACTAGACAGTAATATGCAGAATGAAACTAGACTGCTTTCGTACACCATGCAAAATGGAGGAAAGACCTAAATGTGAGAAAGGAATTCATCAAAATCCCAGAGGAGAACACAGGCAATAAAGTTTTTGACATTGACTGTACCAAATTCTTGCTAGATACATCTCTGGAAGCAAGAGAAATAAGAGCAAAAATGAACAATTGGGGCTTCATTAAGATGAAGAGCTTCTTCACAGCAAAGGAAACAGTCAAAAAAACTAAAAGCTAACCTGCAAAATGGGAGAAGATATTTGCAAATGCCATATCTGATAAAGGGCTAGTATAAAAAAGTCTATAAATAACTTATCAAACTCAACACCCCCAAACCAAATAATCCCATTAAGAAATGGGCAGAAGAATTGTACTACTGGGTATTTACTGGCCATCTGTAGCCCAATGTTCATAGCAGCAATGGTCACAGTTGCCACTGTGGAAAGAGCCAAGGTGCCCTTCAAAGGACGAATGGATAAGGAAGATATGGTCCATGTATACAATGGAGTATTATGCCTCCATCAGAAAGGATGGATATCCAACTTTTGTATCAATATGAACGGGACTGGGAGAGATTATGCTGAGTGAAATAAGTCAAGCAGAGAGAGTTAATTATCATACGGTTTCACTTACTTGTGGAGCATAAGGAGTAACACAGAGGACATTGAGCGAAGGAGAGGAGAAGTGAGTTGGGGGAAATTAGAAGGGGAGATGAACCATGAGAGACTGTGGTTTCTGAGAAACAAACTGAGGGCTTTGGAGGGGAGGGAGGTAGGAGGTTGGGAGAGCCTAATGGTGGGTATTAAGGGGGACACATATTACATGGAGCACTGGGTGTGGTGCATAAAGAATGAATCTTGGAATACTGATAAAATAAAATAAAATAAAATGGACAGAAGACAGAAATAGGCATTTTTTCCAAAGAAGACATCCAGATGGCTAACAGACACATGAAAAGATACTCAACATCACTCATTATCCGGGAAATACAAATCCAAACCATGATGAGACACCACCTCACACTGTCAGAATGGGTAAAGTTAACAACACAGGAAACAATAGATGTTGGTAAAGATGCAGAGAATGGGGAACCCTTTTACAGTGGGAATACAAACATGCAGCCACTTTGAAAAGCAGTCTGGAGGTGCCTTAAGAAGTTAAAAATAGAACTATCCTATGATCCAGCAATTGTACTACTAGGTATTTACACAGAGAATACAAAAATACCAATTCAAAGAGGCACATGTACCCCAATGTTTATAGCATCATTAGCAACAGTAGCCAAACTATGGAGAGAGCCCAAATGTCCATTGATATGATGAATGGATAAAGAAGATAAGGAATCTCTGTATCTATGTATTGATCCATTGACATAATGGAATATTACTCAGCCATTAAAAAGAAAAAGCTTCCCATTGCAATGAAGTGGATGGAGCTAAGAGTGTATTATGCTAAGTAAACAGGTCAGAAAAAGACAAATAGCATGATTTAATTCAAATGTGGAATTTAAGAAATGATACATGAATATTGGGGGAAAAAAGAGAGGTACTTCATAAAGAAAACTGAGAGTTGCTGAATGGAGGTGGGCAGAGGGATGGGTTAAATGGGTGAGAACTTGTGATAAGCCCTGGGTGTTATATGTAAGTGATGAATCACTAAAAGCCACTCCTGAAATTAATATTATACTATATGTTAACTAACTAGAATTTAAACTAAAAATTGAAACAAAAAAGTGTCAGTTTTTCCACACTTGCCAGTGCACTGTGTTATCAGACTTTGCCCTTTGTACACCTTCAGTGAAACATAGTGTAGAAGTGAATCTTTGAATAAAATTTTTCTTACCATTAGTATGTTATTTTTTTACCATATGTACCTTCCCATGTTTAAGAACTATTTTCATTTCCTTTTCTCTGACTTTTATATTAAAATATTTTTCCTATTTTTCTATTGGATCTATTCATTCTTTATAATAATCTTATAGGAGTTCTTTATACAGTAATGAAATTAGTCCTTTTTCTGTGATAGGTATAGAAAATATTTCCTCCTACTTTAAAGATAATTGGTCTTTTTATTCTTTTTCCCCATCATGATTTTCTGTTGCACAGGAAGTTTCAATTTTTGTGTTGTTAAATATATCAATATTTTATTTTATGATTTCTATATTTAATATGTAGTTAGAATGCTCTTCTTTGTGCTTCCACTATTATAAAACTGTTTCCATGATTTCTTATAGTATCTTGTGTTTTTATAGTCTTGATTTTAATATATTCTTTTCTTTTTTAAGATTTTGTTTATTATTTATTTGAGAGAGAGAAGGCACGAGGGGCCACAAGGGAGAAGGAAAAGCAGACTCTCTGCTGAGCAGGGCACCCGATGTAAGACTCAGTCCCAGGACACTGGGATCATGACCTGAGCCAAAGGCAGACACTTAACTGACTGAGCCACCCAGTCAGAGTGACCCTTTAATATATTCTTTATTTAGAATTATTCCTGATAAAATTATGATGTATGGATTTAAAATTTAAATAAATTTTAAAAATTAAATAAATTAAAAATTAAAAAATTAAATAAATATCTAATTAATTTCAAGATGACTACCCAGTTCTCCAAATAGGTGTGTTAAATACTGGTCTTTTCTTCACTGATCTGATAATAGCACATTTGCCATATATTACATCAGTTACCTACTGCTGCACAACAAATCATTTAAACATTCAGCATCTTAAAAACAATAACCATTTTATTTGCTCACAGATCTCTTTGTGTCAGCAATCTGGACTGGACTCAGCTGGGCACTTCTGCTGGTCTTATGTCAGGTCACTCAGTTGATGGGGATTGGTTGGTCAGAGGGGTCTCTACTACTTTTTTTTTCTCCTACATTTTTTAATGTATTTTATTATTTATAATTTTAGAAAATGTATTATCTTGGGTTTCCCTTTGAATAATTATATTATCTACATATAATGACATATAATGATAATTTTTTTCTCCTTTCTATTTTTTTAAAGATTTTATTTATTTATTTGACAGAGATCACAAGTAGACTGAGAAGCAGAGAGAGAGGAGGAAGCAGGCTTCCTGCTGAGCGGAGAGTCTGATGTGGGGCTCGATCCCAGGACCCTGGGATCATAAACTGAGCTGAAAGCAGAGGCTTTAACCCACTGAGCCACGCAGGTGCCCCACTCCTATTTTTTGTATTTTAAATTTATTTCTATTGTTTCAATGGTTTTTAGTACTTTGAAAACTATGTTTTCAAATACTGTTAAATAGTGGCGGATAGCCTTTCTCTCTCTTTTTTTTTTAAACAACTTTATTGAGGTATAAATTATTACAAATCACTGAGCATATTTAATGTGTACAATTTAATAAATTTGGACATAGGTAAACTCCAATATCATCACTATTCTCAAGGAAATACACATATCCAAAACTTCTCAGCATTTCCTTGTATCCCTTTGTTAGGTTTTTGTGGTAAGAACATTTAATATGAGATATATCCTTTTAAATTTTGAAGTGCACAATACTATATTGTTAAGTCTAGCCACTGTTTTCAAATCTCTAGATTTATTCTAGCATAACTGAATCTTCACACCCACTAAATAACAAATGCCCATATCTCCCTCTCTCTAGCCCATAACAACCACTATTGTATTCCCTGCTTTTGTGAATTATTTAAGATATCTCGTATAAGTGGAGTCATGCAGTATTTATCTTTCTGAGACTGGCTTATTTCACTTAGCATATATCCTCAAGGTTCATCTTTGAGTATTGATGAATATTGAATACTCATTTTTGAATATCGAATCAATATTGAAATTGCTGTTTTAAAAATTCCCTTTTTAAGGCTGCATAATATTCCATTGTCTGTATATACTGCTCATTTTCTTTTTTTTTTTAATATTTATTTTTCATAAACATATATGAAACATATATTTTTATCCCCAGGGGTACAGGTCTGTGAATCACCAGGTTTACACACTTCACAGCACTCACCAAAGCACATACCCTCCCCAATGTCCATAATCCCACCCCCTTCTCCCAAACCCCCTCCTCCCAGCAACCCTCAGTTTGTTTTGTGAGATTAAGAGTCACTAATGGTTTGTCTCCCTCCCAATCCCATCT
>NC_081570.1:101739426-101740336 GCF_022355385.1 Mustela nigripes | reverse complement strand
TTAACTGCAAGACTAAAAAATCACAGGGAGAAAGCCATGAGTTCCATGCTTTGCTTTCTCCTCCTCTGGAATTCTGCTGCTCTCCTTGGTATTGAAACCACACTCCTTGGTAGGTTAACTTGGTCTTGGCTAGATTTCCTGTTGATCTTCTGGGGGAGGGGCCTGGTGTAGTGATTCTCAAGTGTCTTTGCCCTAGGCGGAATTGCACCGCCCTTACCAGGGGCCGGTCTGAGTAATCCGCTCGGGTTTGCTTTCAGGAGCTTTTGTTCCTTGAGCACTTTCCATAGAGTTCCAGAGGATGGGAATACAAATGGCGGCCTCCTGGTCTCCAGCCCAGAGGAGCCGAGAGCCCGGGGCCCCACTCCTCAGTGCGCCCTCAGTGAACAGCGCCCAGTTACTCCCGTCTGCCTGACCTCCAGCCACGCTCCGAGCTCACCGAGCCTGCGACCGGTTTAAGGTATCCGTCAGCTGTGAGCTTACTGTCGGCTCTGTCTCTGTAGCTGGCTTTCCTGTTCTAATACCCGCAAGCTCTGCGACAATCAGACACCCCCGATCCTTCTGTGACCCTGCACGACCTGAGGCCACACTGACCCCGTGTGGGCTTCGCCTGGTTTAGCCTCTGGAGCGATGTCCCTCAGTGGAACAGACTTTTAAAAGTCCTGATTTTGTGCTCCGTTGCTCCGCCACTTGCCGGGAGCCAGCCCCTCCCCCCCGGGGTCTATCTTCCCTTCCCGTCACTTTGGATTCACTTCTCCGCCAGTCCTACCTTTCAGAAAGTGGTTGTTTTTCTGTTTCTAGAATTGCTGTTCTTCTCTTCGATCTGTGGATGGATTTGCAGGTGTTTGCAATCTTTAGATAAGCTATCTAGCTGATCTCCTGCTAGCTGAAGTAGTCTCAGTCTGCTACTTCT